>NW_027069651.1:258914-382286 GCF_002906115.3 Quercus suber | reverse complement strand
TGCTCTTGGGAACACGATAGTGTAGAAGAAGAGGAGAAAGATGATGATGAAGTAGGTTGAGAATGCAAGAGAAACACGAGGAAAAAGAGTTGAGAGAGACATATTATTAAGCAAACCATAGTTCTTAATGAGATTGTAAGAAATGTCTATGACTGCTTAGAATGGAGAGCCGGAATGTGGATTTTTATAGGGAAAAAGTTTGGTCTACTCCCACCACCACCAGCTTGAAAACGCGAAGGAAAAATGGATGCAAATGGAATGTGTGTCATTTCCTTTTTTCTTATTCGTCTCTGTACTTGAAATTTTGAACAGCGAAGCACCGTCATTGTCAGCTTAACCACTATTAAAGTTTGGTAAGTATAAAAATGATGGTGACTTTTTATTTTTTAAGTCACGGTCTTTTTTCACCCTCAAAAAAAAAAAAAAAAGTCACGGTCTTTTTTATATATTAATAATTTTTTTTTTTTAAAGTCACCGTCAATTTGATATGTACCAAACTTCCTTTTTTGATAAATATGTACCAAACTTTTTTTATCTTTGAAGTCACCATCATTTTGATATGTACCCAAGTTTAATGGCAGCTGTGCTGAACATGAACATATATAAAAATGAATAAAAATATGCCAGCTGAATACTTTTTTTTCTTTCTTTAAACAAATAAATTCTTATAAAAATATAGACTCATAGGATATTGTAGTTTGTAAAACATGAAGTGAAACACTCAAAATACAGTAGAGAATTTCTATTCATAAAAAAATAATAATAATAATAAATAAATCAAATTAAGATTGTGTTCATATTGACCAAACTTTTCTTTTTGAAATAGTTATAATATGCTACTAATTGTGTAGCTTAAATTTTTTCCTCCCTAAATCCCAAGCATTTTGTGCATAAGAAAGTACTAATTAAGCTACAAGCTGGCCCTTGGTCATATTGACCAAACTTGAGTGTTGATTAAGCTGGAAAAAAAAAAAGTATTTTTTGAAATAGTCTTATGATACTTCTTCTCACGACATATGTAGGTCTCATCCCATATATATGTATCCTATACATTGTGAAAAATTACACTTTACTACTGTATATAAACTATTCCCCAAGTTATACTTTACACCTTGGCCTTTCAGAATGCACAATTAGAACTTTAAATTATAACTCATGTTACACTTTGCATCATGCCATAAACTGAGCTATTAACTTGGAGAAAAAACACGACGTCATGTGAAAAGACACAATTACCCCTTCTCTCAATTCCTTAAAAACAAATGAGAAATTATACTTTATCACCTTAAACTATATTCCCAATTACACTTTACATTCTAAACTTTGGTTTTTCGTCCAAGACATAAGTAGAATTGACGGCAGAGTACAAAGTGTAACAGAAGTTAATTATAATTTAATTAGAGTGCTAACCATGCATGGTGCAGGGTGTAATTTGATATATAGTTTAAGGTAATAAAGTGTAATTACCCCAAATACTCTTTCATTAAACTCTCAACACAAACACTTGACTTGGAAACTTTAAATCATTCTATTTTTTATTTTTTAATATATAGAAATATTACTATTTTTTATATTTTGAAAGAATATTACCATTCTTTGTTGTGAATCAAGTTGCTCAAAGATTTTTTTTTGGTTGAAAGTTGCTCAAAGATTTCGACCATTGGAAAAATCTTCGGATAATGTTCTTGACTTCTTGACGTGTAGAAGACTTTAGGTTATTTTGGACTATCTAGAATCTAGATAGATATAGTCTTTTTTTTTTCGTTATAAATCTAGATCTATAGTCACCATCAACTAACGAAATTCTATTTAATAATAAAATTATAAAAGACTGACTAGCAGCATCGTTATTTCCATAGCCATGCTTTGTAAAAAAAAAATCCACTAATGACCGATATAAAAGGCGAGTTTTCCTTTTCATAACAATAAGTCTGAGATTCACCCCTTTCCAGTTTCCCTTCTTGCGTGTGTGTTTGTTTCTAAATAAAAAAAAAAAAAAAAAAAGTCTAGATTCACCAATAAAATTATATATATATATATATATATATATAAAGATTACTAATAACTAAACAAATTTTATAAAAGTCCCACTCAAAATCATTCTTAAGCGAAAAAATACATGGAATTTCTCAAGTGATTCTAATACAATGTTATTTAATGTATAACTAAAAAATTTATTGTTAAATCCAAAATAAATACTTATTTGGTATATGTAATAGATAATTGTCTAAGGACTTAAGTTTTGTCTACTAATTAAGCTCCAACAATTCATCACTTCAAAATATGTGTTTAATATGCATAGGTTTTTTTTAATAATTTTCTTAAGTATTTTTTTTTTCTTCTATTGATTATTTTTCTTATTTTAATAGTATTTTGTTACTTTTATTTAGATATCAATTAGAATGATAGTTTCTCAAATGAATCTTCATTGCTGTACTGCTCTTGTTACTTACTTGTGGGTCAAATAATTGTTACATATTGTTTAATCATTAGGTGTATTCCTCAGGTTGTTAGTATCGTAAGTGGTAAATTAAGTAATTTTTTTCTAAAGAAAATTTCATAAGGTTAAAAAGGTAGATTTATTTATTTAATTTGTTTTTTTTTTTTGGGAAAAAAAGTTAAAAGTATTAATAAAGCAAAGATTATCTCAGTGAAGTTAAAAATATATTACTAATATTTAAATTTATTTTTTATATAACACTTGCGAAAATATTTCAATTCCTAAATAATATATGATTTATTCAATTTTTTATGATATAATAATATATATAAAAGTTGATATAAAAAATCTAAGAAAAGAAATTAGATTAAAAATTTCTTTGCACGCATTATTTTATTTATCTCTCCCAAAATATTAATAATTACACTCACATTTTTAAAGTAAATAACTAACACATACATAACTATGTACGACCGTGGTCCGTGGATAACTCAACTTTAGATTTCTAATATGCTTTTAATACACATGTCAAATTTTTTATGAATCGGATATTATTTACTATATAATTTATAAGCTTATATTTTATACATAATTTTAAACCATAAAAACTTGTAATTTAAAAAATTTATTGATGACATAGCTATTAATCTTTAATTTTCTAAAAATTTTGCAAGCATAAATGATATAAAAGAATGATGTAATCCAATGGTGGATTTGTCAAAATTCACCTCTAATAAAAGATATTGAGTAAGGTTGTAGTCTTAGACTACAACCAATTTTGTAGTTAAACTTTGTCATTTTCAAAATATGTAGTAATATTTATTTTATTGAGTAAGATTGTAGTCTTAGGCTACAACCAATTTTGTAGCAAAATTTTGTCCATAGAAAAAAGTTTGGATAGGATAAATAAGATAAACTTGAGGGGAAAGAATGCTAAATTTTAGGAGTTCTCCTATTTTTTATATTTTATTTTTCAATTAGGGGTATTTTACTTTTATTCGGATGAAAAATGAATAAAAGTTTTTTCCAAAAATAAAAAATAAAAGGCTAAATTTTAGAGAATAAAAAATGAATGTGAAGGAAAAAAAATCCTAAATTTTAAGAATTCTTTTTTGAATTCAAAATGAAATTTGTTATTTGACATTTATGACCCTATTTCTAAGAAAAGTTATCTTTTATTAATGAGAGTATTTTTGAACTATATAAAAGTCCAGTTTAAAAAGGGAAATCTTTTTATAAATAGTATAACATCATTATCAAATTTTAATTCTTAATTTTAATGATCCATATATTTCTTAACAAAAATTCAAAAAGTACATCTAGGCATGCATGCCTTGTGCTTCTTCAAAAAGAAACAAAAAAGCATGCTTGAGGTTGTATTTCATTAATGAAGCTTTGTTTTAACAAAGGAAAATGCTTAGACCTTAGGACTTGAGCTTTGACCCTTAAGCGCACTTAAGCAGACTCTTGCATATTTTTATTTGAACAATTAATTGTGTCGACATATGATTGATTACAAATCAACTATTCTGTTAAGAGTTTTTCAGCAAAGTCAAACATATGATTCATCGCATGACATTAGCATGATTTTTACTATATTATCTATAATTTTAAAATGACGTTATTGCTTTTCTTTCTTCTGTATAACCAAAAAAAAAATGAAAGAGAAGAAATAAAGCATAGTTTTGAAGCATTCAAAAGTTTGTTTACTCAGCTAGTTTGCCTGCATTTCAGCTGTGAAGATTCTCTCTCTCTCATCTTTGCCAAACAATTGGTTTTTTTTTTTTTTTTTTCTTAACTTAGATCATGTTGGGTAACAATGCCATTTTTTAATTATTGACGATACCACAAAAATAACGGTATATCATATGATTATATTTGTTAGGATTTTTTTTTTTTTTTAAAGGGTACTATATATTAGGATGGATGGTATCATACGTGGACCCATTTAACATGTAGAAACATGCCTAAATTAAGCATGTCATCTTCGAAGCAAGGGAGTCAATATCGTACCGAAGGTTGTACCGGTTTTGCCAGCAGTACGATATATTTCGAATACCGGTGAATACCGGTGTACTGTTTTGGGTTTACCACTATTTTTTATATTTATAAATATATATATATATATGTGTGTGTGTGTGTGTGTGTGTGTGTGTGTGTGCGCGTGTGTGTGTGTATTTATTACAATAAATATAAAAGTTTACCATAAAACGTTTTCTCAATTCAGAACTAATTATTCATAGTTTTAGACTTTAGTATCAATTAAAAAAAAAAAAAAAACACATACACACACACAATATAAAAAATAGAAAGCTTAAAAGTTACCATTGCATACTAAGAAAACAAATAATACTAACAAGTTAATGCAAATAAATTACCATTCTGCCCTAACAAAAATTCAAAAATTACAAAACTTTAAAAATAAAAAAAAATAAAAAAAAAAAACATTTTTTATGTACCGGCCGATACGTCCGGTATTTAAACCGGTATGAAATGTTGATGTTTCGATACCAGTATACATACCGGTACGGCCGGTATCGGTACGGTATTGACTACCTTGCTTCTAAGTGTGTTCCACTCTGATTTTTTAGATAAGTTAGTCGTGGTAGGTTAACTTAATATGCTAGATCACTGAGTGATTTGCATATATGTCCTGCAGAGTGAAATGTTTTGTAATTGTATAATTAAATGGTTCACAAGGATTCATAACCGAATTAAATCTCACATCTTTGCAGAATCTGGCATTAGTACTGATATTTGGACTGGCTATACTGCAAGGATGATGTTCATATCTGTCATCCCACTTTTAATTGTTCAAATACCACAAATTCTCAATTCAATTTTATGGAGGCAAATAGCAGTCTTGATTGGGCTTATTGTCTCTCTTCTTCTATTGGTTTCTTATAGCACTTATCAGGTAAGTGTGCCTATAATTATATTGTCTTCGCTGGTTGGTTAATGGTAATCCAGTTCTATTTCTCTCACCAAAATTTTTTATTCTCTTATAGATAGATAATCTTGAGTGATCAAATTTGTCTAATCACGTGGAAATTTGGGAAAAAAAATTTCAACTTGATTTTTCAAATTTTGTTATTAAATCTGTATTGTAGCTGGTTCCAGTTCATGTTGTGGAATATGTCCCTGAGAAGCAAGTTATTCTACCAATGTTTGGATTGTTAAAGTTAGACATATTATGTCTCAAGTGAACCAAATCATTTGTAGGCCCATATACTTGTAGAACATGTATATTGACATTGGATTAGTCAATGGTTAATCTAGGGTCCTCTAGTATATAAACACAATATTAGGTTCATCAAATAGAAGAGCTAGTAAACAGTATGTCTCCATCTAGGACTTTTTACTGTAGACGTAAGTTGATAGGCTAAACTATGTCAACCTTTATATTCGCTCTCTCCTTCATGCTTCCGCTCATCACTTAATCACCCAAGATCGCCCAATTTTAATAGTTAAAAACTGCTGGTTTTTCTATTGATACTAGTGTGTGTTTGGTAACGGATTAAAAGCTAGTTTTTTTATTTAAATTATCTACTGTTTGCAAACCCCACACCATTTTTTTTCAACTTTATTTCAAATAATCTAAATTTCAACATTTGGAAATAAGTTAGCTTTTAACTTTGTCTTGTAAATAAACTACTAAAAATAAGAAATTTCCAAACTAACAACATTTGATTAGTAATGTGAAATAAATCAAATGATTGGGGTAAAAATAAATAAAAAATTCCCAAACGGACAATATTTGATCTGACTGTGAAATAAATCAAATGATTGGGGTAGGTAGGAGTTGAACTTAGGCCTTTCAAGAGGCATAAGGACATTCTCGATCATTAAGATATTTTCCTTTCTTAGCCAAAAAGATGATTTTTTTTTTTTTAAAAGATTATTGGCTCAGTTTACTAAATAAATTATATTTCTTTCTGGTGGAGGGAATTGAACACTGGCTTCTTAAGAGGAAATGCCAAAAGGTAGTTGAACTCTAACCTTTTTAGACGCTTAACAATGCTAAACCTCTTAGGAGAAAAGCTCACAAAACTAATAATTTAAGACTATTTGTGTTTTAATATTTTTTTAAAACATAATTATAGCGGCTGATCGACAGTTAGACTAATGACTCCAAGTACTGATTCAACCTCAGTGCAGATTTAATGACTATGATTTTAAAAGCTAAGATTTGGCAGCCCCTAAACATAAAGTCTGATTGTGAAGTTTTGACAATTTACTCTATGTTTTTTAGTTGTATGGTTAAGTAAATTTGAAGGAGAGGAGAGGATAGGGCTTTTATTAAGAATAATTCCAGGTCTACCTCAAACCGAGTATTTTAATTTCCAAGGTAGCTTAGGCATCTTTTGCTGTTTGAATGTCAGAAATTCTTTCCATATTGATCATTTACTTTCTGATAGAGTGTTAAAAATATTGTGCAGGTCCTTCGGCCTTGGATCCAAGAAAGAAAAATTGACTATGTGAAGCACAAGCATGTTATTTTAGGATTTCTAAGGAATCTAAAAAAACATTCACTGGGAAGGCTGCTCGACGAGAATAGCGAACCTGATGAAGGGATCATTGCAAAGTAAGTTTTTTTTTTTTTTTTTTTTAATTAACAGAAAATTGTTCTTTGATTTTNAGTGTCCTTGAGCACAGCAGTCAAGCCTTGTTGCGAATCACATTACCTTCTTCATCAGTCTTATTGCGGAATATCCACTTTGTACGATGATGTGCTTACCTTCTGGTCTAGGTACTAGAGTCCAAACATCATTTCTCTGAAACTGAAGCAGTTCATCATGCATTGCTTTGACCCAACTTTCATCTTGTAGTGCTTCCTCGACTTTCTTGGGTTCAACCTGTGACAAATAACAAAGAATAAGACACAAGTTAGCAACACATTTATTGATTGTACGTTTTCTTAATGTGAGCTCATTCATGTTTCCCACAATAACTTCAGGAGGATGATTTAATTTGATTCTAGAGGAGGGTCCTCTTTCTTCATGAGACTCAGAATCTGGTAAAGTAGGAGCATCTACAGAGTCTTCCACAATACTAGGAGTACTTGGGGACACAGGCTCTAGTTCAACAATATCATGAACTTCCCTAGGCTCAGGAGGAAGAATTTCTTTGGAGAGTTCCTCAATGCCCTTCTCAAAACTGGATTCAGAAGACTCATCAATGACCACATTTACTATTTCCATTACCTTCAGAGTTCTCTTGTTGTATACCCGATAGGCCTTGCTTGTGGATGAGTATCCCAGAAATATGCCTTCATCGTTTCGAGAGTCAAACTTTCCCACATTCTTTCTATCCTTAAGGATGAAGCAAGTGCTTTCAAATATCCTGAAATACTTCACATTTGGCTTTCTTCCTTTCCATAACTCACAGGGAGTCTTTTTGGTACCGGGTCTGAAGTACACCCTATTAACCGTATGACAAGCAGTGTTTACGGCTTCTCCCCATAAGTTTCGAGCCACATCTTTGTTATGCAACATGGCTCTGGCCATCTCTTGAATAACCTTGTTCTTTCTTTCTACTACACCATTCTGCTGAGGCGTAATAGGAGCAAAGAACTCTTGAGATATGCCTGATCTTGTGCAAAAAGACTCCATGTATGGGTTCTTGAATTCTTTACCATGGTCACTTCGAATTCGATCAATCTTTAAACTCTTTTCATTTTGCAATCTTGTGCACAAAGCCTCAATGTGCTCAGGAGCATTGGACTTAGATAGGAGTAAGATGACCCAAGTGTATCTAGTGAAGTCGTCTACCATAACCATGATGTATCTCTTACCACCAAGAGACTCGATTCTGGTTGGACCCATAAGATCTAAATGCAAAAGCTCCAATGTTCTGGAGGTAGCTGAAGTCTGAGTGCCTAGATGCTTAGCTTTTTGTCTGTTTCCCAAGCTGATGTGGTCCACACACCACATTGCTTATTCTGCTAAGCTTTGGTATCCCAAGACTGATTCATGCTTAGATACAATGGATAGATTCTTGTAACTAGCATGTCCCATTCGTTGATGCCATAGATCTTCATTAGGCAAACAAATGCTATCGCACACTATATCGGCATCAGGAACCAATCCATAGCAGTTGTCCAAAGTGCGAACCCCACTAATGAGCTTCTTTCCAGACTCATCCATGACAAGACACTTTCCCTTTGAGAATAACACCATGAAGTCTTGATCACATATTTGACTTATGCTCGATAGGTTCACCCTTAGACCTTCTACAAAAAGAACATTTGCAATGTCTGGCAGTCCTGGTAGAGATATGATCCATTTCCCTTTAATTTGTGACTTGCTTCCATCACCAAAAGTCACATTACCACCCTTTTTAGGCTCAAAGATCTTGAACAGAGATCGATCTCCAGTCATGTGTCTTGAGTAATCACTGTCAAGATACCATAGACATGTATCCATTACTTTGAATGCAGACTTCATCATGAAACACATTTCATGCTTGGATGACAAATCAAAGGGAATGGTTTTTTTCACTCAACTGCTTTTGATGAGCTAAGCCTTTAACTTTTACTCTTTTCAAACGAACTCCTTTGCACATTTTTATTCTGAGGCAGTCTAGTTTCTTCTTAGCCATACTGAGATCCTTTCCAATAGTCATTATATAAGAATTCAAATAACTTTTAAACTTGTATTATCTGAGACACTCAAACAAATAGTGATTAGAAAAACAAGATGTATTTGAAAACAAGGATCTCTTCAAACCGGTTATAACCATGACAATAGGGGTCAATGGATCAACACAGCAGAGATTAAACCTAATAAGAGAATGCCTGCTCTGATACCACTTGATAGGTCGCAATCTGAATAACCCCTTGTGATTAAACCAATTAATTAATTAGCCAAGTTATTAATTAATCAATTTAGCATGCAAATACATGGAAGCACAAACAAATCACCAAATAACTAAATATGCAGCGGAAATTAAATGACACGGTGATTTGTTTACGAATGGGAAAAAGTCTCGCGGCAAAAACCCCACCGGGTGATTTTCAGGTCACCACTCTCGAAACTCCACTATTATCAAATCAAGCGGTTACAAATAAAGGAATCCCAAGTACCTTATCAACCTACAGTTGAATCCTTACCCCAATACCCAATTGGACTTGATCTGTAGTAACAGTTCCCACCTTTGATGCACGGCTCCCAAGTACGTGACTAACCAATGCGCGGATCCCAGTACGCGACTTCAGAACACCAACTTAAGGAAGAAAGGTTGGCTGCAAAGTTTTTCAGTTCACCCTATACGATGAAGATTAGGAAGATACTTGGTCACAAAACCCTATGGTGCAAATACATAGCAACTTCTTCAGAAAAGATGAAATAGGTCAAGAACTTCGTCTTTTTATCACAATTTGCTTGAACAGAGATTGCTCAATGAGTTGTTATATGTGTTGCAAACAATTATTGTATGGAAGGAGTTTGAATTTGATACTTGTTTTAATTTTAACTTGTGGAATTTATGAATCGATTTTTTATAAATGTGTTGTTGAAATATATTTGTTAATCAAATATGAGATTTTAATAATGTAATGACAGGTTACAGGTTAATATCAACGTCATGAAAATAATAAAAACAGAAAATAAGTTTTTGTGACGAATTTTTTCGTCACAAATATGGCAAAAAAAATTATTTTAGTGACGAAATATTTCGTCACTAAATGTAGTGGAATTTTGTGAGAAATGGTTTTAGTGACGAAAATTTTCGTCGCTATATGTGCCTGAATTTTCTTAAGAATAGTTTTAGTAACGAATTTTTTCATCACTATATGTACTTGAAAAAATAGTTTTAGTGACAAAATTGTTCATCACTAAATATGATTTAATAAACGGAAATAGTTTTAGTGACGACATATTTTCGTCACTAAATACTGTTTTTAGCAAGGAAAACATTTAGCGACGAAACGTTTTCGTCGCTAAATTTTTTTTTTTTTTTTTTTTATAAACAAATCAGACTTTTAGTGATGAAATTTTTCGTCGCCAGGACTTTTAGCGACGGGGCTACAGTGATAAAACGAATTTCGTCACTAAAAGTCCAATTTCGTCATTAAAGGTTCTTAGTGATGAAAATTGGACTTTTAGTGACGAATTTTTTCATCACTAAAAATACATTTTCTTGTAGTAATTTGTGACCAAGGAGCTTCTTGATTTTAAAAAAGAACTTTGCAACCAACATCCTTCTCAAGTTGGTAATTAAGTCGCATGCTAAGATCCGCGCATTTATTGGTTAATCACGTATTGGGAGCCATGCATTGAAAATGAGAGATTGTCACTACAGAACAAGTCCAATTGGGTAGTGGGGTAAGGGTTCAACTGTAAGTTGGTATAAGGTACTGAAATTCTTTTACTTGTAACTTCTTGTTTTGATAATAGTGGATTCTTTGGAGTGGTGACCTTAAAATCACCCGATAGGGTTTTTGCCGTGTAGGTTTTCCTCATTCGTAAACAAATCACCGTGTCAATTTAATTTCTGTTGCATACTTAGTTATTTGGTGATTTATTTGTGCTGCCACGCATTTTGCATGTTAATTTGATTAATTAATAAACTTGACAATTAATCAATTAATATATCACAAGGGTCAATACATTCTTGGCCTATCAATGTTGTTTAGTTGTTCAGTGGTGAGCTTGGTCTCCATTAAGAAGACACAGATGAGATCTTTTTCTTCATTGCTCTCTTAAGAGTTTTTACTGTTCAGGGGTTCCCAAGCCCTCAACAGTTCCAGCTTATGACACTCATTGTGCCTGGTAGTGTTGCATAGCAGTCATCGCTGATCCTAGATTGTCAACCATGAGTTTTCCCAGGGCCTTTACATCTTCATCCGAACTGGTTTTTTGCTTCTTTTCAAAGAAAATGGCACTTTGCTCTTCAAGTAGTTAACCCTTATGTTTTGGGCCCAATAATGGTGTGCATGAGTCCATAGTGTCCATTGCATGGTTGGTGAGGCCAGTCTATGCCATGTTGCTATTTTTGGGCCCACTAATGATTTGATGGTTGGGTGTGGTGGGCTGTTGTCAGGCTGCAGTGTGTCAGGGAGTTTGGGTGTTGGTGGACATATGAGTATCAGAGGGGGAGTTAATCATGGGATATTGAGTGGAGGATCTTGCCAGTTGTGTTTGGGGAGTCGTAGAGTCTATGTTTGGAAAGAAATTTAAATCTTGGTCAACTTCCATAATAAACATGTCAAAAAGATTTTGGTTGGTTATGATTTCCTTGTTTGTGGGCAAAAGTTTAGGCAGTGGTATGTCAGGTATGGCAGAGGATGGTAGTGGGCTCGGCGACAGTTGGGCTGTATTTTAGGCTCGTGGAGGGGATAGTTTGGCGGTCGGAGATGGTGTGGGGCAGTGTTTTTAAGGTGGAGGCGAGGGTTGGGTGGTTTTGGTGTTCACGAGTTGTGGTTGTTGGATACTGGTGGCGCTAGCTCGTAACCACAAATCATACTGTTGGTCATTTCTATTCAGGGTGCCACTACTGTCGGTCCATGTCTTACAGTCTTTCTTGTCATGGTTGATGAGGCCACACCAGGAGCAGAATATGGGCATTCGTTCATATTGGAGGGAAATCCACAGTGGTTTGGAATTGCCGATGTCCACGAATCAGCCCCGAGATATAAGTTGGTGTATATCAATATTGACTCGAACCCAAACGTAATGACCACGGCATTCTCGATGGGTGATGTGTCAATCTGTTCTACCTGTCCCAAGGATCATTCGATAGCGTCGGCGTTGTTTTTGTTCATATGGCTAAAGGGGAGGTTATGTATTTAGATCTAGAAAGAGGCATGATCAAACTGGGCATCCTCGACAGACGCAGAGTCAGTGGGTTTATAGAGGCCAATTAAATACTCGTTGAACAACCATGGTTGTTGTTTCATGATCTTAAGAGCGTCGGCCTCATTGGAGAAGAGGAGCAAAAATATATTGGAACCGAGGTCACGAATTTCAAACTCATGAACAGAGCGCCACATGCTCTTGAGGGTTCTAGAGAGTGCTTCAATATTAACCCGGCGTATGGTGAAGAGCTTAGCGACGAGAACTTTTGAGTTTTCTTCAATGGTTTGGTCTAATGGAACAATTTGGCTTTCTTGTGAATTGAGTGAGAGGCGTGCCCATTGTCCAGATAGTTCATCCATGGTAGGGCAGAGTGTGTTTGAGAGAGTGGTGGTAAGTGGAGGGAGGAGGGGTAGGCCAAGGAAGGGTATAGTTTTCACCGTTGAGGGAAAAGGGAGGCCTATACAAAGATAGGCATTAGGGTTTCATCATCGCGGCTTTCTCAGTACAGAAAGCACACAAGAGAAAAAACCTAAAGTTAATCAAGCGAGTGTTTTTGGTACTAAAGTTAAAAAAATATAAAATATAAAAATTTTGTTGGTCCTTCAAGTTTAATTTATTGGTATATCTTTTTGTTTACAACAGAGATCTCTAATGTTCAAATTTGCTCTTCCAGTGAGCATAGACACCAAATCCAATGGGTTTTAGAGTTCGAAAATCAAGATATTTGATTGGAACTTCTAACACAAGCAAATAACATTTACAAATCTCTAAAGCTAGTGTTTGGTTTACCATTTCACAATTACTTTTTCTACGGAATTATTTCAAAAGGCACACACTTTTTTGCCTTTCTTATTGAATAATCAAGGAAAAAAACATCAGACCTTTTGTTTAGATTATTGTATATTTCTTCTTTCTTTAAATAAAAATTTTTCGATTTGCCCTTGCAAAATTTAGTTATGACTTAAGACTCATTAAGAGTATTCATTGTAGCGGTGTTAAAAATCTATTTTAGCACTCAACACATTAAAAATACCAACAAATGATGGCCAAAATAGCCAAATACCACTTTTTTGTAAAATATTTTGTAATTTATCACTGTTTTAGAAATATATAGCAATCTACCACTATTTAGGAACTCGAGTTTCCCATGGTACTCGAGCTCCCTATGAAACTCGAATTCCTATAGAATTGGCCACCGTGGCAGTGGCTGAATTGGAATTTTTTAAAATTAAAAATGTGACATCAGAGATACTCAAGCTTTATAAAGGTGAGCTCTAGGTAGTGAAATAATCGAGCTTTCTAAGTTCGAGTTCCAAGTAATACATGCGTCTTCATTCAACACTCTCCCATTCTACTCCTCATCACCATTTGCCCCTACTTCATTCAAGCAAACACTCACCTCTACTTCTCATCACCACTTGCCTTGCATTGTTTGGTGGAGTAGTAGCTGTTGTCGTTGGCGTTGGCTTAGTGGAAACAGCAAGTCGTTGATCTTGACGCTGGCGGTATTGAGTACGAAATTGGCAATCTGCATATTTTGTTTCGAATCAAAGGTACATATGGTTGTACTTTGTTTTCGATATAATTTGTTTGCCTTCAATATGTCTGCATCCTCAATTTGATTGTGGTTTTGGTATTCTGGAGAGGAAATTAAATGAGTTATAGTTTTAGTACTTGTTCATATTTCTTTGTATGACACTAATAAGTTAAAAGGTTAGGTTGTGGTAGCAGATTTCGTCAAAGATGACTAAATCTATTGCTCACGCACCAATTCTCTTGATTCCTTGAACATGTGGAGATTGTGTATTGTGATAAAGGGTTATTTAGGATTTTACAAAATTTCATTCTTTCTTTCCCTGTTTGGTGGAGATTGTGTGCTCTAATGAGTTTGGGTTTGGGGCTGACATAGTGATTGTGTTTATTTAATGATGACGCGGAGATTTTCTTCAATACTTTATATGTTTTGTTACTGAGAATCGTTGGAAAATTTGCCGGATATTTGTGTTAATAAAAAAAAAAAAAATCAATATATATTTTCTTAATTGTTCAAAAAAGAATAATGTAATTATTAGTTTCTTAGATTTTTTTACATATAAAATCCAAAAACGACATTTTTTAGGGGTTAGTAATGGCACAATTTTAGTAAGACTAATGAAAGGATTAAATTGAATAAAATTAAAACTTAGAGGATTAATTTGAATGAAAGTGAAGTTAGATGACTGAATTGAATTTTAGGCAAAACTAAAAAGTGTAATTTGTAAATTAACCAAAAAAAAAAGGTTCTTTTCCTGTAAATCTGTTGTGATTTCTCTTTTTTTTAGTCAAAATGACAAGTCATTTTAGCATATACCTTTTTATTAATACCCAACAACAAGAAAAATGACTCTTTATTAGACGAAAGTCCAAAAAGAATCTCCTTTTTTTAGTCAAAATGACAAGTCATTTTAGCATATACCTTTTTATTAATACCCAACAACAAGAAAAATGACTCTTTATTAGACGAAAGTCCAAAAAGAACTTAAAATTAGAAGGTCCAAACAAAGGTCCCTACCCCCCCCCCCCCCCGGCCAAAAAAAAAAAAAAGATGATGGAAAACAATTATTTTCATTTTTTAGGCCTTAAAAAAAATAAATATATATATAAGAAGAAGAAGAAGAAGAAGAGGAAGAAAAGGTAGAAATGTTGATTACACCCTCTAAATTTAACCAAAATTCATTTTAGGTCTCTAACTTTTTGTCGTTTAATTGAGTGCTTTAAATTTTTAATTTTTATTCAAACAAAACCTTTTGTTGGTCTCTACCAAAAAACCTCTATTACTAGTTTAGATTTTTTAAAATATTTCTAATTATAAAAATATTAGTTTGGATTGAATATATTTGAACTAAAAGTATTCAGTTGGATGAAAATAAAGTAGCTTGAAATAAATTTTAGAAACTTAAAGGGCATTCCCAACCAAGACAAAAAAAAAATACCAGATTTTGAAGAGAATAATTATACTACAAAAATTGCGCATAGTATGCCAGCTCAAAAGTCAAAACACTTGAAATAATAAACCAGATGTCTTACCAAAATTAAAATGTTTCATAAATTAAACAAGCACACCTTTTATTTTTAAGAAACAATCACACAGAAAAGAAAATGAAGTTCGACCAGGCTTATCACAAACTCTACTTAAAAGTTATAGGAACTTTTAAGAAACTAAACAAGCACACCGGATTTAAAGAAACAACTCCGATTCTACATAAAGGAATGCCAAGTACCCACCAATCACAATTTTGGGATCTCCGTGATTCTATGACCAGCCATAATAGTAATGAAGAACATAAACCAGGGCCAGGGAGAATGGGCAAAGTAGGATAGCTAGTATAGATGTCCACAGAGGGAAATGGGTGCGGAAGCTGCCCAATAAACCATCCCAATGCTAACAATAAGAATAACCAGCACTTCAGATGAGAAATCCCATGTCAATCCCCTGATGTAAACCAGGGCCAAGAAGACCGGGATAGAGAGGACATTATGGATCGTTACCGTCGCATATATCTGCAGCAATTAAGAAATAAATGATTTATGACACTTGCAGTTGAATTTCTCTACAAAAATCAATAATTTCAAATTAATGTATCAAAGATTAGAAAAAAAGAAAAAAAGAAACAAGAACTGCATAAGAGTTAAGAAGTTAGTACTACTGCATAAACGACTGTAGCTTAAGAAACTGTTATAGTTTCTGCTGCATGTCGTATAACTTGATAAATGAATCTCTGATGTAAGCATGTGCTAGTCACGTGAAAAAGTGTACAGGTGTATGGCTGCGATTGGTTAGTTCTTAAGTTAGTTGGTCAGTTTTAACTGTAGCTAATTCTCGCTTAGTTTGGTAGTTTGTTAGCCTCTATTCTTGTAGTATATAACTATATATACAAAGTTGTACACTTGTAATCTTTTGGTTGATTAGTCAGAAATATAGATATTTTCTAAATCTCTTTTCTCTCAATTTCTGTTATAATGCATAAAGCATAACTAATACACATCATTGTTTCCATGCTTTGAGCAAGAAATAAACACAAATTTATTGAAGTGAAGCTACAACAGAGGTATAATATCAAATGAAAAATGTTAAAGTTACAAATTATTATACAAGTGTTTATCCAAAAAAAATAAAAAATAAATTATTATACAAGTTTTTTTACAAAATGCTGATGGGGTAAATGATAATTTAAAAAAAAAATGATGTTAGTAGTTAACCCAAATAAGAACCAATAAAAATTTGACATATCAACCATTTATAAAAATGTTGTAAAATGAGGCTAATGGTCTAAATTCAAGTGCTTGGTGTTCCTGAATACCAAGGATAGGTAGGGGCCTCCATAACTGGTTCTACCCACCAGTGAAGTCTTGAAGCCACCAAAGGTAATTGGCACTTCTGTTTTTTTTTTTTAATTGGAAGCTACACATGCACCAACGGATTTAGAATCCACGACCTCACCCTTCTATTCTTGTAAGAGAAAGAAGTGCCCAATTAATTTAAATTTAAAAATCCATATAAAAAAAAAATGATCCAATACTATCCTAACCATTGTTTCGCAAGAGCAATTTAAAATCTCGGGACTCTAGCTACGACACACCAATATCACAATTTAATACGTACATATCTTGCCATTTTGTATTTTATCTGTGCATGATCAACTCTAGGGAGTAAGTACTAAATATAACATAGATACAAAGAGTTGGGAATGAGAAACAAACCTCAGAAAATGATAATGAGGCTGTATGTCGCTTGTCCTGGCTAGCTAATCTAATTGCTGACACTGTGTCCCTAGAGCTAGTAGCCAAAGGCAACACAATGAAAGAGATGAAAAAAGCAGGAAAACCAGTGGCATCAGCGAAGTTATCAGTAGTATCTACCAACGGATCAGCAAAAGCAGCAGCTATTATAGTTCCCAGCAACAACAATAGCACTGCCTTGATGATGGACCGTTCGGATTTCTCAACACCCTTAACTTCAGCACTCCCACTCACATCCAACAGATCATGCTCTCTCTTTGTTTCCTGTGTAAGAATTTCCAAGAATTCATATAAGCATCTGTTGATTTGAAAATATGAATATGAAACAGAACAATTTTTACCATGTGAAAGTCATCAAAAAACTTCGTTAAAGAACCGGGATTACGAACAGCAGTCTTCTTGGTCTTATTTAGCCATCTTGAAATGCCATCGACAAACTCTTCCTTCTCAATACAAGAATTACCCGATGTATCAAAATCTTTCATTATTTTGTTTACAGCATCATCTCGATCCAGGTCGATTTCGTCAAAATTAATTCCAACAAGCAATGCTCTCAATTCACTATATGAAATATGTCCATCATGATTTGCGTCAATTGAAGAAAACAGCCTGCCATTATATCCAAAAAAAATTCATCAAATACGAAAACATAAAAATCAAAGAACAATTTTCTGTTAATTGTGTTGCCTTTGGCTACTAGCTCTAGGGACACAGTGTCAGCAATTAGATTAGCTAGCCAGGACAAGCGACATACAGCCTCATTATCATTTTCTGAGGTTTGTTTCTCATTCCCAACTCTTTGTATCTATGTTATATTTAGTACTTACTCCCTAGAGTTGATCATGCACAGATAAAATACAAAATGGCAAGATATGTACGTATTAAATTGTGATATTGGTGTGTCGTAGCTAGAGTCCCGAGATTTTAAATTGCTCTTGCGAAACAATGGTTAGGATAGTATTGGATCATTTTTTTTTTTATATGGATTTTTAAATTTAAATTAATTTGGGCACTTCTTTCTCTTACAAGAATAGAAGGGTGAGGTCGTGGATTCTAAATCCGTTGGTGCATGTGTAGCTTCCAATTAAAAAAAAAAACAGAAGTGCCAATTACCTTTGGTGGCTTCAAGACTTCACTGGTGGGTAGAACCAGTTATGGAGGCCCCTACCTATCCTTGGTATTCAAGGAACACCAAGCACTTGAATTTAGACCATTAGCCTCATTTTACAACATTTTTATAAATGGTTGATATGTCAAATTTTTATTGGTTCTTATTTGGGTTAACTACTAACATCATTTTTTTTTTTAAATTATCATTTACCCCATCAGCATTTTGTAAAAAAACTTGTATAATAATTTATTTTTTATTTTTTTTTGGATAAACACTTGTATAATAATTTGTAACTTTAACATTTTTCATTTGATATTATACCTCTGTTGTAGCTTCACTTCAATAAAATTTGTGTTTATTTCTTGCTCAAAGCATGGAAACAATGATGTGTATTAGTTATGCTTTATGCATTATAACAGAAATTGAGAGAAAAGAGATTTAGAAAATATCTATATTTCTGACTAATCAACCAAAAGATTACAAGTGTACAACTTTGTATATATAGTTATATACTACAAGAATAGAGGCTAACAAACTACCAAACTAAGCGAGAAATTAGCTACAGTTAAAACTGACCAACTAACTTAAGAACTAACCAATCGCAGCCATACACCTGTACACTTTTTCACGTGACTAGCACATGCTTACATCAGAGATTCATTTATCAAGTTATACGACATGCAGCAGAAACTATAACAGTTTCTTAAGCTACAGTCGTTTATGCAGTAGTACTAACTTCTTAACTCTTATGCAGTTCTTGTTTCTTTTTTCTTTTTTTCTAATCTTTGATACATTAATTTGAAATTATTGATTTTTGTAGAGAAATTCAACTGCAAGTGTCATAAATCATTTATTTCTTAATTGCTGCAGATATATGCGACGGTAACGATCCATAATGTCCTCTCTATCCCGGTCTTCTTGGCCCTGGTTTACATCAGGGGATTGACATGGGATTTCTCATCTGAAGTGCTGGTTATTCTTATTGTTAGCATTGGGATGGTTTATTGGGCAGCTTCCGCACCCATTTCCCTCTGTGGACATCTATACTAGCTATCCTACTTTGCCCATTCTCCCTGGCCCTGGTTTATGTTCTTCATTACTATTATGGCTGGTCATAGAATCACGGAGATCCCAAAATTGTGATTGGTGGGTACTTGGCATTTCCTTTATGTAGAATCGGAGTTGTTTCTTTAAATCCGGTGTGCTTGTTTAGTTTCTTAAAAGTTCCTATAACTTTTAAGTAGAGTTTGTGATAAGCCTGGTCGAACTTCATTTTCTTTTCTGTGTGATTGTTTCTTAAAAATAAAAGGTGTGCTTGTTTAATTTATGAAACATTTTAATTTTGGTAAGACATCTGGTTTATTATTTCAAGTGTTTTGACTTTTGAGCTGGCATACTATGCGCAATTTTTGTAGTATAATTATTCTCTTCAAAATCTGGTATTTTTTTTTTGTCTTGGTTGGGAATGCCCTTTAAGTTTCTAAAATTTATTTCAAGCTACTTTATTTTCATCCAACTGAATACTTTTAGTTCAAATATATTCAATCCAAACTAATATTTTTATAATTAGAAATATTTTAAAAAATCTAAACTAGTAATAGAGGTTTTTTGGTAGAGACCAACAAAAGGTTTTGTTTGAATAAAAATTAAAAATTTAAAGCACTCAATTAAACGACAAAAAGTTAGAGACCTAAAATGAATTTTGGTTAAATTTAGAGGGTGTAATCAACATTTCTACCTTTTCTTCCTCTTCTTCTTCTTCTTCTTCTTATATATATATTTATTTTTTTTAAGGCCTAAAAAATGAAAATAATTGTTTTCCATCATCTTTTTTTTTTTTTTGGCCGGGGGGGGGGGGGGTAGGGACCTTTGTTTGGACCTTCTAATTTTAAGTTCTTTTTGGACTTTCGTCTAATAAAGAGTCATTTTTCTTGTTGTTGGGTATTAATAAAAAGGTATATGCTAAAATGACTTGTCATTTTGACTAAAAAAAGGAGATTCTTTTTGGACTTTCGTCTAATAAAGAGTCATTTTTCTTGTTGTTGGGTATTAATAAAAAGGTATATGCTAAAATGACTTGTCATTTTGACTAAAAAAAGGAGAAATCACAACAGATTTACAGGAAAAGAACCTTTTTTTTTTTGGTTAATTTACAAATTACACTTTTTAGTTTTGCCTAAAATTCAATTCAGTCATCTAACTTCACTTTCATTCAAATTAATCCTCTAAGTTTTAATTTTATTCAATTTAATCCTTTCATTAGTCTTACTAAAATTGTGCCATTACTAACCCCTAAAACAATGTCGTTTTTGGATTTTATATGTAAAAAAATCTAAGAAACTAATAATTACATTATTCTTTTTTGAACAATTAAGAAAATATATATTGATTTTTTTTTTTTTTTTATTAACACAAATATCCGGCAAATTTTCCAACGATTCTCAGTAACAAAACATATAAAGTATTGAAGAAAATCTCCGCGTCATCATTAAATAAACACAATCACTATGTCAGCCCCAAACCCAAACTCATTAGAGCACACAATCTCCACCAAACAGGGAAAGAAAGAATGAAATTTTGTAAAATCCTAAATAACCCTTTATCACAATACACAATCTCCACATGTTCAAGGAATCAAGAGAATTGGTGCGTGAGCAATAGATTTAGTCATCTTTGACGAAATCTGCTACCACAACCTAACCTTTTAACTTATTAGTGTCATACAAAGAAATATGAACAAGTACTAAAACTATAACTCATTTAATTTCCTCTCCCAGAATACCAAAACCACAATCAAATTGAGGATGCAGACATATTGAAGGCAAACAAATTATATCGAAAACAAAGTACAACCATATGTACCTTTGATTCGAAACAAAATATGCAGATTGCCAATTTCGTACTCAATACCGCCAGCGTCAAGATCAACGACTTGCTGTTTCCACTAAGCCAACGCCAACGACAACAGCTACTACTCCACCAAACAATGCAAGGCAAGTGGTGATGAGAAGTAGAGGTGAGTGTTTGCTTGAATGAAGTAGGGGCAAATGGTGATGAGGAGTAGAATGGGAGAGTGTTGAATGAAGACGCATGTATTACTTGGAACTCGAACTTAGAAAGCTCGATTATTTCACTACCTAGAGCTCACCTTTATAAAGCTTGAGTATCTCTGATGTCACATTTTTAATTTTAAAAAATTCCAATTCAGCCACTGCCACGGTGGCCAATTCTATAGGAATTCGAGTTTCATAGGGAGCTCGAGTACCATGGGAAACTCGAGTTCCTAAATAGTGGTAGATTGCTATATATTTCTAAAACAGTGATAAATTACAAAATATTTTACAAAAAAGTGGTATTTGGCTATTTTGGCCATCATTTGTTGGTATTTTTAATGTGTTGAGTGCTAAAATAGATTTTTAACACCGCTACAATGAATACTCTTAATGAGTCTTAAGTCATAACTAAATTTTGCAAGGGCAAATCGAAAAATTTTTATTTAAAGAAAGAAGAAATATACAATAATCTAAACAAAAGGTCTGATGTTTTTTTCCTTGATTATTCAATAAGAAAGGCAAAAAAAGTGTGTGCCTTTTGAAATAATTCCGTAGAAAAAGTAATTGTGAAATGGTAAACCAAACACTAGCTTTAGAGATTTGTAAATGTTATTTGCTTGTGTTAGAAGTTCCAATCAAATATCTTGATTTTCGAACTCTAAAACCCATTGGATTTGGTGTCTATGCTCACTGGAAGAGCAAATTTGAACATTAGAGATCTCTGTTGTAAACAAAAAGATATACCAATAAATTAAACTTGAAGGACCAACAAAATTTTTATATTTTTATATTTTTTTAACTTTAGTACCAAAAACACTCGCTTGATTAACTTTAGGTTTTTTTCTCTTGTGTGCTTTCTGTACTGAGAAAGCCGCGATGATGAAACCCTAATGCCTATCTTTGTATAGGCCTCCCTTTTCCCTCAACGGTGAAAACTATACCCTTCCTTGGCCTACCCCTCCCTCCCTCCACTTACCACCACTCTCTCAAACACACTCTGCCCTACCATGGATGAACTATCTGGACAATGGGCACGCCTCTCACTCAATTCACAAGAAAGCCAAATTGTTCCATTAGACCAAACCATTGAAGAAAACTCAAAAGTTCTCGTCGCTAAGCTCTTCACCATACGCCGGGTTAATATTGAAGCACTCTCTAGAACCCTCAAGAGCATGTGGCGCTCTGTTCATGAGTTTGAAATTCGTGACCTCGGTTCCAATATATTTTTGCTCCTCTTCTCCAATGAGGCCGACGCTCTTAAGATCATGAAACAACAACCATGGTTGTTCAACGAGTATTTAATTGGCCTCTATAAACCCACTGACTCTGCGTCTGTCGAGGATGCCCAGTTTGATCATGCCTCTTTCTAGATCTAAATACATAACCTCCCCTTTAGCCATATGAACAAAAACAACGCCGACGCTATCGAATGATCCTTGGGACAGGTAGAACAGATTGACACATCACCCAATCGAGAATGCCGTGGTCATTACGTTTGGGTTCGAGTCAATATTGATATACACCAACTTATATCTCGGGGCTGATTCGTGGACATCGGCAATTCCAAACCACTGTGGATTTCCCTCCAATATGAACGAATGCCCATATTCTGCTCCTGGTGTGGCCTCATCAACCATGACAAGAAAGACTGTAAGACATGGACCGACAGTAGTGGCACCCTGAATAGAAATGACCAACAGTATGATTTGTGGTTACGAGCTAGCGCCACCAGTATCCAACAACCACAACTCGTGAACACCAAAACCACCCAACCCTCGCCTCCACCTTAAAAACACTGCCCCACACCATCTCCGACCGCCAAACTATCCCCTCCACGAGCCTAAAATACAGCCCAACTGTCGCCGAGCCCACTACCATCCTCTGCCATACCTGACATACCACTGCCTAAACTTTTGCCCACAAACAAGGAAATCATAACCAACCAAAATCTTTTTGACATGTTTATTATGGAAGTTGACCAAGATTTAAATTTCTTTCCAAACATAGACTCTACGACTCCCCAAACACAACTGGCAAGATCCTCCACTCAATATCCCATGATTAACTCCCCCTCTGATACTCATATGTCCACCAACACCCAAACTCCCTGACACACTGCAGCCTGACAACAGCCCACCACACCCAACCATCAAATCATTAGTGGGCCCAAAAATAGCAACATGGCATAGACTGGCCTCACCAAACCATGCAATGGACACTATGGACTCATGCACACCATTATTGGGCCCAAAACATAAGGGTTAACTACTTGAAGAGCAAAGTGCCATTTTCTTTGAAAAGAAGCAAAAAACCAGTTCGGATGAAGATGTAAAGGCCCTGGGAAAACTCATGGTTGACAATCTAGGATCAGCGATGACTGCTATGCAACACTACCAGGCACAATGAGTGTCATAAGCTGGAACTGTTGAGGGCTTGGGAACCCCTGAACAGTAAAAACTCTTAAGAGAGCAATGAAGAAAAAAGATCTCATCTGTGTCTTCTTAATGGAGACCAAGCTCACCACTGAACAACTAAACAACATTGATAGGCCAAGAATGTATTGACCCCTTGTGATATATTAATTGATTAATTGTCAAGTTTATTAATTAATCAAATTAACATGCAAAATGCGTGGCAGCACAAATAAATCACCAAATAACTAAGTATGCAACAGAAATTAAATTGACACGGTGATTTGTTTACGAATGAGGAAAACCTACACGGCAAAAACCCTATCGGGTGATTTTAAGGTCACCACTCCAAAGAATCCACTATTATCAAAACAAGAAGTTACAAGTAAAAGAATTTCAGTACCTTATACCAACTTACAGTTGAACCCTTACCCCACTACCCAATTGGACTTGTTCTGTAGTGACAATCTCTCATTTTCAATGCATGGCTCCCAATACGTGATTAACCAATAAATGCGCGGATCTTAGCATGCGACTTAATTACCAACTTGAGAAGGATGTTGGTTGCAAAGTTCTTTTTTAAAATCAAGAAGCTCCTTGGTCACAAATTACTACAAGAAAATGTATTTTTAGTGATGAAAAAATTCGTCACTAAAAGTCCAATTTTTCATCACTAAGAACCTTTAATGACGAAATTGGACTTTTAGTGACGAAATTCGTTTTATCACTGTAGCCCCGTCGCTAAAAGTCCTGGCGACGAAAAATTTCATCACTAAAAGTCTGATTTGTTTATAATAAAAAAAAAAAAAAAAAAAATTTAGCGACGAAAACGTTTCGTCGCTAAATGTTTTCCTTGCTAAAAACAGTATTTAGTGACGAAAATATGTCGTCACTAAAACTATTTCCGTTTATTAAATCATATTTAGTGATGAACAATTTTGTCACTAAAACTATTTTTTCAAGTACATATAGTGATGAAAAAATTCGTTACTAAAACTATTCTTAAGAAAATTCAGGCACATATAGCGACGAAAATTTTCGTCACTAAAACCATTTCTCACAAAATTCCACTACATTTAGTGACGAAATATTTCGTCACTAAAATAATTTTTTTTTGCCATATTTGTGACGAAAAAATTCGTCACAAAAACTTATTTTCTGTTTTTATTATTTTCATGACGTTGATATTAACCTGTAACCTGTCATTACATTATTAAAATCTCATATTTGATTAACAAATATATTTCAACAACACATTTATAAAAAATCGATTCATAAATTCCACAAGTTAAAATTAAAACAAGTATCAAATTCAAACTCCTTCCATACAATAATTGTTTGCAACACATATAACAACTCATTGAGCAATCTCTGTTCAAGCAAATTGTGATAAAAAGACGAAGTTCTTGACCTATTTCATCTTTTCTGAAGAAGTTGCTATGTATTTGCACCATAGGGTTTTGTGACCAAGTATCTTCCTAATCTTCATCGTATAGGGTGAACTGAAAAACTTTGCAGCCAACCTTTCTTCCTTAAGTTGGTGTTCTGAAGTCGCGTACTGGGATCCGCGCATTGGTTAGTCACGTACTTGGGAGCCGTGCATCAAAGGTGGGAACTGTTACTACAGATCAAGTCCAATTGGGTATTGGGGTAAGGATTCAACTGTAGGTTGATAAGGTACTTGGGATTCCTTTATTTGTAACCGCTTGATTTGATAATAGTGGAGTTTCGAGAGTGGTGACCTGAAAATCACCCGGTGGGGTTTTTGCCGCGAGACTTTTTCCCATTCGTAAACAAATCACCGTGTCATTTAATTTCCGCTGCATATTTAGTTATTTGGTGATTTGTTTGTGCTTCCATGTATTTGCATGCTAAATTGATTAATTAATAACTTGGCTAATTAATTAATTGGTTTAATCACAAGGGGTTATTCAGATTGCGACCTATCAAGTGGTATCAGAGCAGGCATTCTCTTATTAGGTTTAATCTCTGCTGTGTTGATCCATTGACCCCTATTGTCATGGTTATAACCGGTTTGAAGAGATCCTTGTTTTCAAATACATCTTGTTTTTCTAATCACTATTTGTTTGAGTGTCTCAGATAATACAAGTTTAAAAGTTATTTGAATTCTTATATAATGACTATTGGAAAGGATCTCAGTATGGCTAAGAAGAAACTAGACTGCCTCAGAATAAAAATGTGCAAAGGAGTTCGTTTGAAAAGAGTAAAAGTTAAAGGCTTAGCTCATCAAAAGCAGTTGAGTGAAAGAACCATTCCCTTTGATTTGTCATCCAAGCATGAAATGTGTTTCATGATGAAGTCTGCATTCAAAGTAATGGATACATGTCTATGGTATCTTGACAGTGATTACTCAAGACACATGACTGGAGATCGATCTCTGTTCAAGATCTTTGAGCCTAAAAAGGGTGGTAATGTGACTTTTGGTGATGGAAGCAAGTCACAAATTAAAGGGAAATGGATCATATCTCTACCAGGACTGCCAGACATTGCAAATGTTCTTTTTGTAGAAGGTCTAAGGGTGAACCTATCGAGCATAAGTCAAATATGTGATCAAGACTTCATGGTGTTATTCTCAAAGGGAAAGTGTCTTGTCATGGATGAGTCTGGAAAGAAGCTCATTAGTGGGGTTCGCACTTTGGACAACTGCTATGGATTGGTTCCTGATGCCGATATAGTGTGCGATAGCATTTGTTTGCCTAATGAAGATCTATGGCATCAACGAATGGGACATGCTAGTTACAAGAATCTATCCATTGTATCTAAGCATGAATCAGTCTTGGGGATACCAAAGCTTAGCAGAATAAGCAATGTGGTGTGTGGACCACATCAGCTTGGGAAACAGACAAAAGCTAAGCATCTAGGCACTCAGACTTCAGCTACCTCCAGAACATTGGAGCTTTTGCATTTAGATCTTATGGGTCCAACCAGAATCGAGTCTCTTGGTGGTAAGAGATACATCATGGTTATGGTAGACGACTTCACTAGATACACTTGGGTCATCTTACTCCTATCTAAGTCCAATGCTCCTGAGCACATTGAGGCTTTGTGCACAAGATTGCAAAATGAAAAGAGTTTAAAGATTGATCGAATTCGAAGTGACCATGGTAAAGAATTCAAGAACCCATACATGGAGTCTTTTTGCACAAGATCAGGCATATCTCAAGAGTTCTTTGCTCCTATTACGCCTCAGCAGAATGGTGTAGTAGAAAGAAAGAACAAGGTTATTCAAGAGATGGCCAGAGCCATGTTGCATAACAAAGATGTGGCTCGAAACTTATGGGGAGAAGCCGTAAACACTGCTTGTCATACGGTTAATAGGGTGTACTTCAGACCCGGTACCAAAAAGACTCCCTGTGAGTTATGGAAAGGAAGAAAGCCAAATGTGAAGTATTTCAGGATATTTGAAAGCACTTGCTTCATCCTTAAGGATAGAAAGAATGTGGGAAAGTTTGACTCTCGAAACGATGAAGGCATATTTCTGGGATACTCATCCACAAGCAAGGCCTATCGGGTATACAACAAGAGAACTCTGAAGGTAATGGAAATAGTAAATGTGGTCATTGATGAGTCTTCTGAATCCAGTTTTGAGAAGGGCATTGAGGAACTCTCCAAAGAAATTCTTCCTCCTGAGCCTAGGGAAGTTCATGATATTGTTGAACTAGAGCCTGTGTCCCCAAGTACTCCTAGTATTGTGGAAGACTCTGTAGATGCTCCTACTTTACCAGATTCTGAGTCTCATGAAGAAAGAGGACCCTCCTCTAGAATCAAATTAAATCATCCTCCTGAAGTTATTGTGGGAAACATGAATGAGCTCACATTAAGAAAACGTACAATCAATAAATGTGTTGCTAACTTTGTGTCTTATTCTTGTTATTTGTCACAGGTTGAACCCAAGAAAGTCGAGGAAGCACTACAAGATGAAAGTTGGGTCAAAGCAATGCATGATGAACTGCTTCAGTTTCAGAGAAATGATGTTTGGACTCTAGTACCTAGACCAGAAGGTAAGCACATCATCGGTACAAAGTGGATATTCCGCAATAAGACTGATGAAGAAGGTAATGTGATTCGCAACAAGGCTTGACTTGTGGCTCAAGGACACTCGCAAATGGAAGGAGTAGACTATGATGAAACATTTGCACCAGTTGCTTGAATGGAGTCAATCAGAATTCTGCCTGCCCTGGCATGTCAGCTAAATTTCAAACTCTATCAGATGGATGTAAAGACTGCCTTCTTGAATGGGTTACTCAAAGAGGATGTCTATGTGGCTCAACCAAAAGGGTTCATTGATCCACACTTTCCGGATCATGTGCTATACCTTAAAAAGGCACTTTTTGGATTGAAACAAGCTCCTAAAGCCTGGTATGATAGACTCACACAATATCTGGTGTCACATGGGTTCACAAGAGGAAATATTGATCAAACTCTCTTCGTCAAAAAGGAAGATGGTGAGTTGATAGTTGCTCAAGTTTAGGTTGATGACATCATCTTCGGATCGACCAAGGATGAACTTGCTCATGGCTTCTCAAAACTCATGCAAGCCGAGTTCGAGATGAGCATGATTGGAGAGCTGACTCACTTCCTAGGACTACAGATTCGACAACAAGATTCAGGTATATTCCTTTCTCAATCTAAATGTGTTAAGAATCTTGTGAAAAAGTTTGGCTTGGAATCTGCTAGTTCTGTTAGAACCCCTATGAGCCCAAATGTTAAGCTCACTGTAGACTTGTTAGGCAAGAGTGTTGACCCATTTCTTTATAGAAGCATGATAGGTAGTCTTCTTTACCTTACTGCTAGTAGACTTGACATTAGTTACAATGTTGGAGTGTGTGCTAGATATCAGGCTAATCCCAAGGAATCCCACATGACTGCTTTAAAAAGAATTATTAAGTATGTCAAAACCATTGCTGAGTTTGGTGTGTGGTATAGCAAAGACACTAATGGTGTTTTAGCTGGGTACTCTGATACTGATTGGGCTGGTAATGCTAATGATAGAAAGAGTACTTCGGGGAGTTGTTTTTATGTGGGTAACAAACTTGTCTCTTGGATGGGCAAAAAGCAGAACTCTATCTCATTATCTACTGCAAAAGCTAAATACATTGCTGCCGGTAGCTGCTGCACCCAACTCCTCTGGATGCAAAAACTCCTTCATGATTATGATATTTGTCAAGAGCATTTCACCATTTACTGTGACAATACCAGTGCCATAAACATCTCTAAAAACCCTGTTCAGCATTCTCGAACTAAACACATAGAGATTCGACATCACTTTATTAGGGAGCTTGTCGAAAATGGTATTCTCACTCTTGAGTTTATCCATACTGATGATCAGAAGGCTGACTTGTTCACCAAACCTCTTGACAGCAAATGTTTTGAATTCCTTCGTCAAAACATTGGTGTCATCTCCATGGATTGACCTCCCTCTCTTATTCTTCTTCCTCATGCATTTGCATCTAGTTTTATACTTTGCTTTGTTTAACATGTTTTATATGTTTACTTTCAGTTTTGTTTATTTTGTTTTTAATATAAAAATTAAAAAAAAAATTAGAAAAATTAGAAAAATACAAAAACAGTGTGTGTTTTGTGTACTTTGGTACTTGTGTACCTTGGATGACCATTGAAACAAAGTTTCTAAACTTTGTATCTTTTGTAGCTTAGATGAGCATCTCTATGCACAACTAAGCAAGTGAGCTTTATGACTCTTGTTTGTGATGAGTAAGATTAATTTATCTCTTAAACTTAATACTCATATCACTTTTTTTGATAGGTAGGACTAGAAAATCTTAAGAGAAAGGCATAAATAACCATCTCACCACTGTTGCTCGCCAATCATAAATGACACTTGTATGCTTCGGCATAGCAAAAGTGCAGTGTCATAGACACCTGTATGCTTCGGCATAGCAAAAGTGCAGTGTCAAAGACATTCATATGCTTCGGCATAGCAAAAGTGTGATGTTAAATGCTTAACATCTTGGGTATTTCTTTTCTCTCTTTTATATGTCCATGTATGGTATGCTAAAATAAAAGAAAATATGCAAAGAAAATAAAAAGCAAAAAGATCAAAAATGCTTTAAATATGGTTGCAAGCGTGTATTCTAGGAGATGTGGGAGTTATAGGATGTACCTCGAAGGTGATAGTCCTCATCAAACAGTTATGATTGTGTGTGAGTTAAAGTTATTTTCTCATATCTCAAATCGTCATAACATGTATACACATATGCAATCTTGCGATGTTTTTCACACACAACACGCAATATTCTTTGCTACTCTTGATACATGTGCAGGTACAATGTAATTTGGCCATCACAAGTGTTTACATGTGCTAATGTATGCTCACTAAACTATCTTAACTTGTTTTTGAAAAATAAAATTGGTTAGACTTGTTTAGTGTGTGTGTGTTTTTGAGGATCCATGTGCTTAAATTCTTGTTGAGAGATGATTTTGAGAGTTTTATATGTTGAATGAATCATTGGTTGAGGTGTATGTTGGATTGCATTCATGTCTATGTTTTTCTTTTATCGAAAAACTGCTTTTAACTGCTTGCTCGACACCTCCTCGACACCTCCTCGATACCTAATCATTTGTCGAGCTTCTCAAGCCTTTTTCTTATCGCAATCTCGACACCTCTTCGACACTTGATGGATCGATCGAGAAAGTTTCTGTCCCCTCGACACCTCCTCGACACCTTGTCGATCGATCGAGCTTCTGATCTTTGAAATTTGATCTTGCACCTCGATACCTCTCGATACCTCCATCTGTCGAAGGCCATTTCTCTCGATACCTCCTCGACAGCTTCTTCGATACCTCTCAACACCTCAACTGTCGAGATTTACTGAGGTGTCTATTTAAGAAATTTTCGCGATTCAAACTTTATTCTCTCGATCTCTCTCGATTTGTCCATGGTTGTTCACCTCCCAAACACCCTTTTCTCACTCAAATCTTCAAACCCTCTTAATTTTCGGCCTTCCGTTGGTCTCAATCACTTGGTAAGTGCATTTTTCCCTTCCTTTTCATGCATTGCATGTTTTGAAACCTAGGTTTTGGGATTTTTCAAAATTGATGAGTTGTTATTGAAATTTTGGGTTGGGTTTTCATTTAAATGCTTTCAAAATGACATACATTGCATTCCATGTGCATTAGAATCACATTTACATGCATTTAGATGTGTGCTTTATGCTGTATGCTGGTAGGATTGGATTAAGCTGAGCCCATGATGTCTTTTGCTTTACATGTCACATGCTCATGCATTCCCATGCATACGTTCTTTTTGTTTATCATATTTGCTCTATTTTGAACTGTGTTGGGACTTTTCTAATTGTCTCCCTCTCTATCTCTTTCTCCTTCTTTTACGTTAGTAGTGTCTATGGCACCTAAACGTAAATCCACTCCTGCTCGAAACCCTCTGCGTTCTGAAGCTTCCTCTTCTTCTGACTCTGCTCCTCTTAACCTTCGGTTCCGTGATGGAGATACCCACAAGGCATTTACGGAGAACTTTTCTCGATGAGGTGTTCATTCGGAATGCCAAGTCATTTTGGCAAACTTCGCCGACACTGACCTTCCCTTTGTCATTCACAGTAGGGGATGGGGGTCACTGTGTGACTTCCCGGTCACTTATCCTCTCATGCTGATTCAGGAGTTTTACTCCAACATGCACGAGATAGATCGTTCAGTACCTCTCTTTTTCACTCGCGTTCGAGGTACACGCAGCCCTGTCACACCACAACTAGTTGCAGATGTGCTTAAGGTTCCTAGGATAGAGTTTCTTGACTATCCTTTTTGTGAGTGTCTGAGGACTGTGTCCAAAGATGAGCTCATCTCTGCCTTTTGTCAACGCCCTGCTGATTGGGGTGAGCATCAATACACATCATGTAGGCCTTTTGCTAAAGGTCCTAGATTCCTAAATATGGTAATGACATTTGTACTCGATCCTCTCTCTCACTACAACTCTATCACAGTGCCTCGTGCTCGATTTTTGTTATCACTTCTTGAGCATCTCACTATAGATTTTCCTTCTCACTTTATTCTTTTCATTATAGATGTTCATATTGATTCGGCGTCCCGTGATAAGCTCATCTTTCCTTCCGCTATCACGAGGATCATACGCCATTTTTCCATTCCCTTTCCTGTGTCCGACCACTTCACATACATATCTGCCATAAATGTCGCTACCGTAAAACGTAGTGAGGCTCAGCTTAGGTCGCGATAGACGGATTCCACTCCTCCCTCCCATTCGACTCTGTCCAGATCTGCTCCTTCCAGATCAACTCCATCTACATCCACTCTTTCTTCCTCTACGGGCGATGTATCTCTAGGAGACATTATGGCGCAGCTATAGTGCATGGACACTTGCCTTGATACACTCTCTGCTGAGTTGTATTAGGTGAATGTTCGTGTTGGTCGTATTACACAATGGTAGGCGACCATGGGTGGTTTTGCTCCAGAGGCTACTCCTTCACCACCTACTCCAGCAGCTTCAGATTTTGAGGATGATGAGGATGATGATGATGATGGAGATGCTAGCTCTACTGATGAGATGTCTACATGACATTCTACCCTTTGTCTCTCATGACAAAAATGGGAAGTAGTTTTGGATTATGAGAGTAGTCATCTTAGGGGGAGAGTTAGTATAGGACATTTTGATAGGGGGAGTGTTGATATTCTTGAGGGATGTAGTGAGGTTTTTATGTATCTTTTCTTTTCTATTCTTTATAGATACATTGATCTTGTATATAAGGTCCTTTGACCATTTTTACATACATTGTACTTATACTTCTTTATATATGTGGATGTATGTTTCTTTCACCTCTCTCTTCATGTGTTGTTTCTTCTCTATCTTTATATACATGTTCTTTATATTTGTATGCAATCTATTATTTCTGTTTCACACAAGATGCCTTGATGAGTTTTGTTTAAAGTGTTTCAAAAATACAAGTTGTCAAAGTCTACTTGCCATAAACTTTCTTCTTGCAAATTTTTTCAAGAGTTTGTGTTAGGATAGATTTTATTGTATTCAACAAGTGAATATGAGTTTAGTGATTTATGACTTCTCTCATATGTTCATTTGCTTGTTGTGGTTTTGTCACGGATTGCCAAAGGGGGAGATTGTTAGGACATATATGTTTTCACTTGTTAAGAACATATGTCACTTCTTTATGTAAATTGGCTAATCTTTTGACAAAACGCACTCTACTTGTAATTGGGTAGTTCTAGGTGTTTTTAATACTTCAAGAAACAAGGTTTCAAGGTCAAGTGTTGAAGTCATCAAGTCTGTTTAAGAAAAAGCAAGCTGAAGTGCAATTTCATTAAAGCTCGACACCTTCTCGATAGCTACCTCGACACTTGCTATCTATTGAGATTTAATATTTCAGATTTTCTAATCTGATTTTCTTAGGATCCGTGAATATGCTTTTGGGCCTTCCTTTCTCCAAACCCTAAACATATAAAACGATTGTTTTAAGAACCGTCTAGGGTGACACAAGTTGCAAACTCATTAAGCAATCTCTGTTCAAGCAAATTGTGATCAAAAGATGAAGTTCTTGACCTAGTTCATCTTCTCTAAAGAAGTTGCTGTGTATTTGCACCATAGGGTTTTGTGACCAAGCATCTTCCTGATATTCATCGTGTAGGATGAACTGAAGAACTTTGCAGCCAATCTTTCTTCCTTAAGTTGGTGTTCTGAAGTCGCGTACTAGGATCCGCGCATTGGTTAGTCATGTACTTGGGAGCCGTGCATCAAAGGTGGGAACTGTCGCTATAGATCAAGTCCAATTGAGTATTGGGGTAAGAGTTCAACTGTAGGTTGGTAAGGTACTTGGGATTCCTTTACTTGTAACCGCTTAATTTGATAATAGTGGAGTTTCGGGAGTAGTGACCTGAAAATTACCCCGTGGGGTTTTTGCCGCGAGGTTTTTCCCCATTCATAAACAAATCACCGTGTTATTTAATTTCTGCTTCATATTTAGTTATTTTGTGATTTGTTTGTGCTTCCACGTATTTGCATGCTAAATTGATTAATTAATGACTTGGCTAATTAATTAATTGGTTTAATCACAAGGGGTCATTCAGATTGTGACCTATTATTAAAGATAAAGTACTAACCAATAAGTGATTTAACTTGAAGATGAACCACCCCCATAGGTAAAAGTAGCATCATAGCCCTTGCTCCTCAAAAAATTAAGAATATTCTTTTGGACCTTATCTTGCTTAGCTCGCGCCTCTTACTCCTTAGCTCGCTCCTCTTCATCCCTAACTCTTGCCTCTTTGAACTCCATTATCTCATTTTCTAACCGATGAAAATACTCCACCAAGGAACTAGATGAGGTGTCTTACCCATTGTCATCCAACTTTTATCCATGTTTGACTACAATTATAAGATGAATCCTACTTTAGTAAAATAAGGGCAACTCATGCATAATGTATTCTAACTTCTAAGTTTATAAGCTACTTAGATAAAGTTCTATCACATTCATGAATACACAAGTCTATATTAATACTTAAACAAATATACGTTGCACACACAAATATACACTCCCAATATGAATTTAAACCACCTTATAAACATCACAAGTACAATGCTTACAATTATTAAAATCGAATAAAGTAATACTCATCATATCTAATTAACAAGTTTCATTCACATTTGCAAGAAATTAAAAACACTCCCAATATGAATTTAAATCACCTTATAATACCATGCAAGCCACCGCTTGCTCCAACACAACAACCCACCACAAAATCAATCACAAACATCACAAGTATTGAAATTGAAAAAAGTAATACTCATCACACCAAATTAATAAGTTTCATTCACATTTGCAAGAAATTAAAAACACTCCCAATATGAATTTAAACCACCTTATTACACCATGCAAGCCACCCGCTTGCTCCAACACAACAACCCACCACAAAACAAATTTCCAACATCACAAGTATATATATATATATAGTTTTATAAGTTTTTAACTAGAGTTTACTTACTTTGTTCAAGCTAAGTTTACAACTTTCAAAGAAAATCCAAAGTTATTGCAAACAATGTGTATTTAACCTACAAAAGAAAAGTTAAATTTATAAGTACTTTTGTCTTGAAAATAATCCTCTCATAAATTACTACACAAACTCACAGCTTACTAATATTTCAGCAACTCTTTCAGCAACTCAAGGTATACATTTATGACCTGCAAAAGAAGGCGCCTATGTATCAAGAAACTACACTTCCAGACATACTATTGACACAGATGTATAAATGCAACACCAATAATTACCTCATCATTCAACCATGCACTTGGTCATAGAAAAGTGCGTAGAAATATTGCATGGACACCCCATCCGAGATAGTGTTAATACCCTTTCTTGCAAGAATGTAATTATCTTCTATTGTATGAAGTACTGTTATAAAATAAGAGAATCCAAAGTATAAATCTGGGCATAAATTTCATTATTAAGTATCAAACTTATAAAAACTTGTAGCATTTATGCAATAGATGAAATCAATTCAAAGAGCCAAATACAAAATGGTTATTTCCCAGAGAAATATATCAAACATAAAATTTCACAATATAAAACTTACTTGCATTCAGTTAGATATACAATTGCAAATTCATATACATCCAAAAATCAATAACTATAGAGAAAGAAAAAAACTAAAAAAAGCAATATAATTGTGTCTTGAAATTCCCACAAAACAAACAATCCAATAATATAATGGAGTACCCACCTGGACTTGTATAATGGAGTACACAGCAAACCAACAAAGCTACTGAACAACCAAAAAAGCACCTAAATAACATAAGCCATATATTTACACAGATAAAATAAAATAAAATAAAATAAAATAATAAAATAAAATTATTTTATAGCCAGAAAGAAGAAATGGGAAACGAACCTTGGAAGTTGGATCGGCGAATGCGAAGGGTCGGAAGGTGAATCGACGCCGAAATGTGAAGGGTCGGATATCAGCAACGGTGGGCTTATCGACGACAGTTTGGATATCGGCGACGGTTATGGGCTTATCGGCGACGAAGATGGTCTTATTGACGAAGAAATGGGCTTATCGTCAATGGAACCATCCCGAACGGTTATCGGCGTTGGTTGCTGGAGATGTCGCGAATGGTTCGTAACGATTGGGTTTGGGTTTGGGTTCAGACCATCGCGAATGGTTATCGGCGACGGTTTGGGTTCTTATTGGCGTTGGTTTGGGAAGTTATTGGCAACGGTTTGGGTTCTCATCGGCGACGAATTGGGTTTTTATCGACGACGGCAAAGTGAGGCTCAGTGGACTAAAGCTTGACGAATGTGGGTTTCTGAAAAATGACGAATGTGGGTTAAGTTTTTGCTTTTTATATTAAAACTTTTAGTGACGAAATTATTTTCATCTCTATAGACAACTTTCAGTGAAAAATTAGAGGTTCGTTGCTATAGATCACTTTCAGCGATGAATTATAGTGTCGTCGCTAAAATGCCTTAACGATAAGTGGAATGATTTTTTAGCGACGACTTTGTTTCGTCACTGTTAGGGTCTTTTAGCGACGTAATTTGTTTTGTTGTTGATAATCTCCCAACAAAACCTACAGCGACGAAATTATTTCGTCACTAAAAACTTAAAGTTTCAGCGACGAAAAATTTCGTCACTAAATGTTATTGTTTTTCCATTTTTAGCGACGAAATTCAAATTTCGTTGCTAAAGGTTTTTTTTTTTTTTTTTTTTTTTTTTTTTTTTTTTTTTTTTTTTTTTTGATTTTTTTCATTTTTAGTGACGAATTATAAATTTCGTCGCTAAATGTAAGTTTTCAGTGACGAAAATATTTCCTCACTAAAATTTGTCGCTAAAAATACATTTTGTTGTAGTGAATCCCTACGGTGTAAAAACACAGCAACTTCTTCAAGAGAAATATGAACTAGGGCATATGTCTCTGATTCACAATATGCTTGTGAAAAACTTTTGCATTAAATTACATCAACTATGATGGCCCTTAAAATAATCTTTATATATGTTTAGGGTTGTGAGAAAAGAAAATGCAAACATACACCCACGAATGAGATGAAAAACAACTCTGAAAAACTGAGTTTCATAAACCTTGATAGATAGCCATCTATCGAACTAACTGTCAATCCACGGGCTTCAGCAGCTTTTAAACCTCAATAGATGTTAGCTGTCAAGTTTTAAAATCTGGCACTTCATCACTTGATTCTTGGACAGACTTGTATGGTTTTAACACTTGAACTTGAAACCTTATTCCTTGAAGTATTAAACACATCCTAGATCTACCCAATTACAAGTAAAGTGCGTTTTGTTAAAATATTAGCCAATTACATAAAATAGTGACATATGTTCCTAACATTGAATCACATATGTCCTAACAATCTCTCCCTTTAGCAATCCATGACAAAACCACAACAAACAAATGAACATATGAAAGAAGTCATAAATCACTCAACTCATATTCACTTGTTGAATACAATAAAATTTATCCTAATACAAACTCTTGAAAAACTTTGCAAGAAGAGGTTTATGGCAAGAAGACTTTGACAACCTGTATTTCTAAAATACTTTAAACAAAACTCATCACAGCATCTTAATGTAAAACAGAAATAATAGATTGTATACATTATATAAGAAACATGTGTATAAAGATAGAAAAGAAACAACACATGGAGAGATATGTGAAAGAACATACATCAAAATATATATAAATACAATGTATGTCAAAATGGTCTCAAGACCAATATACAAGATATAATGTATCTAAAATAGAAAGAAAAGAAAAGATACAAAAATCCTCACTACATCCCTCAATATACACTCCCCCTATCTCCTATACTAACCCCCCTATGAGTATGACTACTCTCATTTCAAAACTACTCTTCATTTTTGTCACAAGTGACAAAGGGCAAGTAAATCAAGTAGACATCTTATCATCACTAGGCGAGTCATTATCATCATCCTTATCAGCATCATCACTGCTGAAGCCATCGTCACTCTCATCCTTAGATGCTGGCGGAGAAGGAGAAGGAGCAGCAGTGAAACCACCTATGACAACCTATCGTCATCCGATACGACCGACACAGGTGTTCACCTGACACAACTCATCATTGAAAGTGTCAAGGCAAGCATCCATGTGCATAAGCTGTGCCATGATGGCTTTAAGTGTCACTCCACCTGCTGAAGACAAAGAAGCGGAGGTGGATAGAGCTGTAGAAACTGAAAGAGCTGCTGTCTCTGTCCAAGGCTACCTTGAGCGAAGCTGTGCAAGACTCCGTTTAACAGTAGCGGCATCAATGGCACACATGAATATGAAGTGGAGAGACTCGGGATAGGAGACAGAAAAATGGCGAAGGAGCCACGTAATAGCAAAAGGAAAGATGAGCTTATCACGGGTCACCGTATCCTTATAGACATCTATAAGGGAGAGTCTAAAATGAAAAGGAAAGTCAATAGAAAGATCCCCAATGAGGGATAACAAAAACTGAGCACGAGACTTTGTGATAGTGTTATAGTGTGACAACGGATGGAGAACGAATGTCATCACCATGTTAAGGATTCTCGGACCTTTAGGAAAGGTCGAGCATGAGGTGTTTTGACAGTCACCCCAAGAAAATGGTGTCTCACAGAATAGAGACGAGAGTTCATCTTTGGACACTGTCCTTAGACGCTCAAAGCCAGGGTAGTTAAGATGCGCTACCCTAGGAACGTGTAGTATCTTGGATAGAATACCCGGAGTAACTACCATGAGTATACCTTGAACGCAAGTGACAAACTGGGGTATGGAGTAATCAAATCCGTGCATATTGGAGTAGAACTCCTGTATGATCATGGAAGGGCACATGACTAGGGCGCCACATAATGACTCCCAACCTCTACTGTAGATGACAATGGGCAGGTCGGTGTTAAAGAAGTCTAATAGAACAACTTGACATTTCAAATGAATGCTGCGTCATGAAAAGTTCTCCAAGAAGTCTAATTTGGCCTTCTTATCATGAAATTGGACGTGAGATGAAGTGGAGTCAGATGAAGAAGAAGAAGAAGATGCCCCGAAACGAAGAGGGTTTTGGGATGAAATGGATTTACGTTTAGGTGCCATGATGCAACTAACATAAAAGGGATAGAAAGAGAGAAAGAGAGGGTGACAATTAGAAAAGTACCAAACAACAAATATATCAAAATATATAGAATTGAAGGTGATAGATCGTGAAAAATCAGTAGGCTGAAAATCTCGAGCGTTGGTGATCTTGAGGCTGAGTCCTAAAAAAACAAATGTAAAGTCAGAGGAGATCGATGAAGGCTGGCCCAGAATCCTCCGATGGTGAAGTCAGTGATTATTACAAGTTGAAAGATAGTATTTCTGAAGTTCTTTGTTTTTTGTGAAAAATGTTTTTCATACCTTACTTCTTCATTTAGGAATGCTTATATATTATTCGTGGAACGGTTACTTATCCAACAACAGCTCCGGTTATTGAGGAATTCAAAAGACTGTAAGATAACTTCCATAACTGTCATGGAAATTACCTCATTGGGACTTGTGTTTATAACAGTTAATGGAGGGTTTGGTTTGTAATGACGCAACCCATCCTTTATGTTTGGAGGAACTTAAGTCATCAAAAGTCCAGGGCCCAGTAATCCTCGTCCGTCCATTACTAAGGATGGACAAGGTTTGCTTTACGGGACGAGTATTAGAGGGACAAGTATTGGAAGGACGAGTATGAGAGGGACGAGTATGAGAGCCCCTCATCCCATTCTTTCTATTTTGACATGGACGGCCCATATGGACGAGATAGAACTTAGTGCATTCTCTTTACACCATCAGTTGCCCCCTTGTCCATGGATCGTCCAAGGAAATATAGTCTAACATTATTCCATGAATGGAGAGCTCACCTTCACAATCAGATGTGCCACGTGTCATAAATTTCACAGGTGACAAGTCACGTCGATTAATTTTTTTGAGATGTTTACCACGTGGCATCTTTTGGTTAGCTATGTTGTTTTTGATGTTTAAGTCCATGCCCTATAAATAGTAGAATCCCTCTGATATCTTTTGCATTTCTGAAATTTTCCTCCCTGACACTCCTCATCTAGAGCCTCGTCTAGAAGTTTCTACGTCTTTAGTCTTCTTTCGTCTAGAGCTAGATATTCTCTTCCTTCTCGACTTTAGGTTTTCCTTACAAGTATTCCTTACAATGTCTGAAAATATCATTTCCTCGTCTAGTAATAGCTTAGATAATGCCATAGACGAGTATCATGACACCACTAGTTAGAGTAGATCTAGCAGCAGTACTGATAGTAGCATGGGGAATACCACGAACGAGGAATATGTTTTCGGTGTCCCTGGATTTCTGATAGATTTTGTTCAGGAATGTCTTAGGGAGAGGGCAGCCTCTGGGGTTCAGGCTGGCACCTCAATGAGGGTTCTTCCGTCCAGTCCTTTAGACAAGGAAGAAACTGTTTATAGTTGTGCAGTTGGTGTTAATTCAAAAACTAACGAACAAAGACTTAATAATCTCAAAAAGTGGTACCAAATTCCAGACGAGCTTAACCCTTTGTTGGCCGTCTGTGGAGAGTGGTGCTACAATCCTCATTTTGGGATAGGCGTTTATGAAGCCTATTTTTTAGGTGGGTTAAGATTTCCGTTAAATGCTTTTGCCAGGGAGTTGCTTACCAAATTAGGTTTGGCAGTGTGCCAATTCAATCCTAACGCATGGAGATTAATTATCTCCATGCAAATTTTGTGGAGAGAAGTATTTGGAGAAGACTGTCCTATCACTGTGGACGAGTTCCTCTTCTGCTATAAACCCTCAGAAATTAGTCAATCTTTAGGTTTTTATCAATTCACAGCTACGGGTCCAAATTATAGCCTAATAAAGTCTCTAGCCATGTCTGACAGAAACTGGAAGATAGAATTTATCTTCGTCTCTGGTTTTTGGGCTGGAAATCTTGTGGACATGGGTAAGGATCCTTTTGCCCCTTATGCTGGTGACTTAGGAAACCTTCATCCTGAAGGTATGCCCTTATCCTTTTTTTTTCCACTTTATTTATTTATTTATTTTTTTAAATCTTTCTGTTACTTGTTCTGTAGTTGCTGGACGTCCTTCTTTGAGCAAGTTTCACCGTGATCACGTCCATAGGGCTCGTCTTCACATTAAAAGGAATTTCCATTCATTAGTTAACCTTAGAAGTCTTGCCAAGTGGAGACTTGGTCTTGAACCTTCTAATGAGGCTATTTCACATGAAGTCATAGTCCGTAAACGTAAAGTTTATACTTATACTTCTCTCTTTTTCTTTCTTCCCTCTTCCTTTTTTTTTTTTATATTGATTTTAATTGCTTTTCATGAATGGAACCTTAAAAGAAAACAAAGGGAAAGAAGCTATGGATGAGGGGAGTCATCCTGCTGCAGGTGAGAAAAGGAAATCTTTATCAAAGAATCTGAACTTGGGAAACCTTTCCAGTCGTCGGGGGAAGAAAGCTAAACAAGTGTCGTCCAAAGTAGGAATCGTCCAACCCAATCTTCCTACATCTCAGCTGTCCCTCCAAATCTTTGACGTAGACTCGTTCACTCAAACTGAAGTTACCCCATCCAAAACTCCTCCGTCCAAAATTGTTGCTCCAGCCTCGTCCCAGCCTTCCCAAAGAGTTCCCATGAATATTATTGAAAATGAAGACGTAGCTTGGGAACATTTTGAGAAGGCTGTGCTTGATGAGGACATAGCTGTGTGTTATGACATGTTCTTGAAGGACTTTGAACATTCTGGAGTTCATGATCTTTTCAAGGTGTGTAATTTTATTTTTACTTAGTCTTTATTATTTGTAGGTTTTTCTCGTCTAACCATTGTTTCTTTCACTTTTGTAAGGAATGTCAAAGTTCATAACTGCGTCCAGGCAAGTCAGACAAGACAAGGATCTTACTGGAGAAGAGGATCTAGGAGGTGAAGGACGAAAGTAAGAAGTGGGTTGAGGTGGCGTCCAAAGCTAAGGAAGAGACGAAGGTTCTTCAAGACTTGGTTGAGGAGTTGAGAACTAATGCAATAGAGAAAGATACTCGTCTTGTTCATTTACAGAAGAAGAATGACAAGTTAAGTACTCTTCTCTCCAAAGCTAAAGAAGATGTTGTGGCTGAATTTAAGGCATCCAAGCAATATACTGATCTCCTGGACACCAATTATGTAGCAGGCTTTGAGGATTTCGGAATAGATGCTATGGAAAACTTCCCTGAAGTGGACTTTAGCTCTATTAAGCTTAATTTGAATGTTGCTGCCACTAGCTCTCTCCTTCAAACCGACTCTGAGGACATCAATATTGAGGACGATGTTTCAACCTTGCCCCCTCAAGACGACCCTAAGGATGACGCTCCCCTTGTTTAGAAAATATCTCAATGTTTTGTATTTTCCCTTCTTTCCTTTTTTTTATCAGGTCCACTGTTTAGGACCTTTTCATGTAATTCAAGTACATTTATCTCGTCCATGGTTTTAGGACGAGTTTTTAAACAACTTAAGTTTTAATTTTGCAAGGGTGTTTGGACGTTGGTTGTCTGCCCTTGAAACAATTGAATGAATGTTGTTATTTTTCTTTTATATATGTATAGACGAGATTTTTCATTTTCATATACAAGACTTCATGCTTGGCTCGTCTATATTTCATATATATACTTTTATCATTTTTATTGGAATTTCACCAAGTGTAATTTGTCCATGTGAAATGGTAATTATCAGCATTACCCATCCTTAGACTTGGCTGATTTTCATGTTTAATGAGAATAAGACCCTGCATTTTGCTCGTCTATGGATTGGAATGTTTTAGGTGCCTTAACAAGTTTTAAAACACTCGTCTATGCATTTCCTCGTCCATGGTCTGGATATGCACTATGCCTTAGTTTGTCCATGATATGGACAAACATGCCTTGGGCTTTGTGGTTTGCTCAAGGCATAGGCTTTACCTCGTCCTTTACTTTGGACGAGCATGCCTTGATTTTTCTTTACCCTTAGGAAGGCTTATTGACGTTACATCTCCACGTCTAGAGAATTTTTTCATCTTGAGTTTTTTTTGGCCTTCTCGTGGGTTGATTTGAACAAAAGTAATATGGAAACTAGTAATTCACACAACATTATGTACATAGCATAAATATTATTCACAAATGAGGCATGCATTTAGAATTTCATGCCTTTTAGGAAAATAAATACAAACCAAATCATAACTTCGTCCATAGCTTTAACATAGTAATAACAAAGCAACACTAAAGATACGTAAGTAAACAAACTTATGTAGATAGACAAGTGGTAAATGGTCTCCAGGCTCATCCAGGCTGGCATTTTATTGGTAGTACCTCCTTAGGTGCTCAACATTCCAAGGATGCTCCAATTTCCTCCCGTCTAGGGTCTCCAAGTAGTAGGATCCCTGTCTTTTACAATTACAACTCTGTAAGGACCTTCCCAATTAGGATCCAGTTTCCCATGAGCCGGGTTCTTGGTTGCCAAGGAAACCCTTCTTAGGACGAGATCTCCTATGTTGAAGCGCCTCGGTTTTACCATTGCATCATGTTGCCTAGACATGAGGTTCTTGTATTTTGCTATCCTTTGCTCTGCATCTGTCCTTACCTCATTTATTAGATCAAGGCTCAAACAGAGTTGCTCCTCATTATCCTTATCTTGGTACGTCATTACTCTGTGGTTGGCCATATGCATTTCTACAAGTATAACTGCTTCAGTTCTGTATGCTAGCTTGAAAGGAGTTTCCCCCGTAAGGGTTCTCACCGTCGTCCGGTATGCCCATAGAACACCTGGTAGTTCGCCAGACTATACTCCCTTTGCCCCTTCAAGCCAAGTCTTGATGATCTTCAACAAGGATCGGTTTGCAACTTCAGCCTAACCGTTTGCTTGAGGGTGGGCGGGTGAGGAGTAGTGATTTTGAATTCCAAAGTGTTCGCAGAAATCTTTGAAAAGTGCATTGTCAAATTGTCGTCCATTGTCGGATACTAACATTCTAGGCACCCCAAATCTATAAACAATGTTTTTCCAAATGAAATTCTTGACATTTTGTTGCGTTATATTCGCTAAGGTTTCCGCTTCCACCCACTAAATGAAGTAATTAATGGCAATAACTAAAAACTTCATCTGCCTTATGCCCAATGGAAAGGGACCCAAAATGTCTAGCCTCCATTGTGCAAAGGGCCATGGGGCCATCATCGGGGTGAGGTATTATGATAGTTGCTTAGGGACGTTACTAAACTGTTGGCATTGATCACAGGCTTTGACGTATGCCATGGCATCAGCTTGCATATTCGGCCAATAGTATCTTGCACAAACGACCTTATGGACGAGTGACCTGGCCCTTGAGTGATTTCCATAGGCCCCTTCATGAACCTCCCTCAGTACATAGTTTGCCTTGTTCAGAGCTAGACACCTGAGATAAGGTTGAGAAAAACCTCTCTTGTATAGAATTTCGTCCATTTGGACATACCTGGCTGCTCTAACCCTGAGTTTTCTGGCCTCATCCTTCCCTTCCAGAAGCCTTCAGTCCTTCAAGTACGATACTATTGGGGTCATCCAATTTTCTTCGTTCTCTATTTGCTGCACTTCTAGGAGATCTAAACTTGGGACATACTGAACTTCATCGAACTCATCCATGGCTCCAGTCGCCAAGGCTTCCTTTGCTAAAGTATCTGCTTCCACGTTCTCTTCCCTTGGGATTTGAATGAAGTTAGCTTCCCTGAATTTCTTCACAAGCCGTAACACTTTTTCCAAGTATTTTCTCATTCGTCCTTCCTTTGCCTCATACATCCCACTTATTTGGCCTATGACCAATTGAGAATCTTCCAGAACAAGTATTGACTTCGCTTCTACAGACTTAGCCAGTTCCAGTCCTTTAAGGAGGGCTTCATACTCAACTTCATTGTTGGTTGCTTGGTATTGCAGACGAATCTTATGCTTCAACTTATTCCCTTCAAGGGATTGCAAAACCACTCCTATTCCTCCTGTATTTTGCGTGGATGAGCCATCTACATGAATAAACCATTTTTTACTGTCTTTCATTCCTTCTATGTCATCGCAGCTTGGTGTGAACTCCGCAATAAAATCTGCCAGGGCCTGAGCCTTTATAGCATGCCTTGGTAGGTATCGGACGTCAAACTCACTGAGTTCGACAGCCCACTAGATCAATCGTCCTGCGGCTTTTAACTTGTTCATGGCTTTCTTAAGTGGGTGGTCTATCATAACATTGATTACATGGGATTGTAAGTAGTGCCTCAGCTTCCTGGACACTGTGATAAGTGCGAAAGCGAGCTTTTCTATTAGCGAATACCGTCCTTCTGCTCCCCTCAATGCCCTGCTAGTATAGTACACTGGCTTTTGTACTTTTCCTTCTTCTCTTATCAACGCTAAGCTCACGGCATGCAGGGTCACTGCTAGGTATAAAAACAACTCTTCTCCCATCACAGAAGGATTCAACAACGGAGTCGTAACGAGGTACGTCTTCAAGTCTTGAAAGGCTTTTTGGCACTCGTCCATCCATTCAAATGCTTTCTGTAGAATCTTGAAAAATGGTAAACACTTGTCAGTAGCTTTAGAAACAAACCTATTAAGGGCAGCAACTCGCTCAATAAGAGATTGGACTTCTTTGATATTCTGCAGAGGCTTCATATCTAGAATTGTTTTAATCTTTTCCAGGTTTGCCTCAATCCCTCTATGTGAAACCATGAATCCAAGAAATTTTCCTGACGCTACTCCGAAAGTGCACTTACTGGGATTTAACTTCATACTGTACCGCCTGAGTGTATTAAAGGTCTCCCGCAGGTCGTCCAGATGTTTTTCCTCGTCCAGACTTTTCACCAACATGTCATCCATATAGACTTCTACGTTTCGTCCAATCTGAGGATGGAACATGTGGTTGACCAATCGTTGGTATGTTGCTCTAGTTTTTTTCAAACCAAAGGGCATTACTTCATAACAGAATAAGCCTTGACTAGTAACAAAAGATGTCTTCTCCTGGTCGGCCTCGTCTATCCTTATTTGGTTGTGCCCTGAGAAAACATCCATAAAACTAAGTAATTTGTGGCCTGCGGTAGAATCCACCAGTTGATCAATGCGCTACAATGGATAGCTATCCTTAGGGCAAGCCTTGTTTAAATCAGTAAAGTCTACACACATCCTCCACTTGCCGTTAGCCTTTTCGACCATTACGACATTGGCCAACCAATCTGGATAATACACTTCTCATATAAACTTTGCCTCCATCAACTTCTGAACTTCATCTTTAATAGCATTATCTCTCTCAGGAGCAAATACCCTTTTCTTTTATCGCACTGGCTTGGAGGAAGGACATACGTTTAGACGGTGGGTAATGACACTAGGATCTATACCCAGCATATCCTCATGACTCCAAACAAATACATTAGTGTTTTTCTTCAAAAACTGGATGAGGTCCTTGTTAACCTTCATTTCTAGATCTGCTCAAACCCTAGTACACTTCTCAGGGTTATTTTCATCTAAGGAAATATTTTCTAGTGTTTCAGTGGGCTCTACTACAACCCTCTTTTCTTTAATATTCATGGCCTGAACTTGCTCGTCCATGGCCAACATTGCTAGGTAACATTCTCTTGCCGCTAGCTAGTCTTCTTGCACTTGTCTTACCCCGTGCTCTATTGGAAATTTGACCGACAGATGATAAGTAGATGTGACAGCCTTCCAACTATTTAAAGTTGGTCTTCCAATTATGGCGTTGTAGGAGGATGAACAATCCACCACCAGGAAGTTTACATTCCTGGTGATTTGTCGCGGGTATACCCCCACTACTACTGGTAATGAAATAGTGCCCACGGGCTGTACCTTCATCCCACTGAAGCCTACCAGGGGGGAGCTCACTGGACGGAGCTGATCTTGTCCTAACCTCATCTGCTAAAAAGCTAGGTAATATAAATGTCTGTTGAGCTTCCATTGTCCACCAGCACCCTTCTGGTCGTGTAGTCAGCAATAAGCAAGGCGATGACGATAGCATCATCATGAGGGTGGTGAATTCTCTCGGAATCTTCGTCCATGAAAGTGATCACTGGCTTATCCATGGCCTTTACTCTTGGTGACCGCCTAGAAAGTTGGACGCTCTGCACTACCTTTAGGTATGCCTTCTTTGACTTGGACGACTGGCCTGTGGAACCTCCCCCTATGATATTTTTAGACATTCTAAGGAATACTTGTAAGGAAAACCTAAAGACGAGAAGGAAGAGAATACCTGGCTTTAGACGGAAGAAGACTAAAGACGCAGAAACTTCTAGACGAGGCTCTAGATGAGGAGTGTCAGGGAGGAAAATTTCAGAAATGCAAAGGGTATCAGAAGGATTCTACTATTTATAGGGCGTGCACTTAAACATTGAAAACAACCCAGCCAACCAAAAGATGCCACATGGTAAACGTCTCGAAAAAGTTAATCAACGTGACTAGTTACCAGTGAAATTATGGCACATGGCACATTTGATTGTGAAGATGAGCTCATCCATTCAAGGAATGATGTTAGACTATATTTCCTTGGACGACCCATGGACAAGGGGGTAACTGATGGTGTAGAGGGAATGCACTAAGTTCCATCTCATCCATATGGGCCGTCCATGACGAAATAGAAAGAATGGGATGAAGGGCTCTCATACTCGTCCCTTTCATACTCGTCCTTCCAATACTCGTCCCTCCAATACTCGTCCCATAAAGTAAACCTCGTCCGTCCTTAGTAATGGACGGACGAGGATTACTGGGCCCTGGACTTTTGATGACTTAAGTTCCTCCAAACATAAAGGATGGGTTGCGTTGTTACGAACCAACCCTTCATTAACCATTATAGACACAAGTCCCAATAAGGTAACTTCCATGACAGTTATGGAAGTTATCTTATAGTCTTCTGAATTCCTCAATAATCAAAACGGTTGTTGGATAAGTAACCGTTCCACGAATACTATATAAGCATTCCTAAATGAAGAAGTAAGGTATGAAAAACATTTTTCACAAAAAACAAAGAACTTCAGAAATACTATCTTTCAACTTGTAATAATCACTGACTTTACCATCAGAGGATTCTGGGCTGGCCTCCACTGGTCTCATCTGACTCTACATTTGTTTTTTTAGGACTCAGCCTCAAGATCACCAACGCCTAAGATTTTTAGCCTACTGATTTTTCATGATCTATCAGTTGGCGCCGTCTGAGAGGAAGTATTTGTCGCGCTTGAACTTCATTTGTTAAGTTCTGTGATTTCTTTCTCCGATCAAGGACTGAAATGGTTCGGATAAGATAAAGGGCTACTAGTCCAAGCCCTTAAGAGAGTAGAGACGCTTCCAATAACCCTAATCGTGGCCAACAATGGATGCCTGCCATGCAACCATCTTTTGTCCAACATGTGCAGTCAATGGCCGTTGCCATGGTAGAGTTAACTCACCAGAATCAAGATTTGAGAAGGGAGATTAATCTCAAAAGGCAATGGCATGAGGCTTATGGAGAAGAGCATGGATAAAGCCAGGAAGATAGAAGAAATGCAGAGCCAAAAAGCCGATCAAGAGGTAGTACACCAAGAAAGGTGCCATATTTGGAGAAAGAGATAGATTGAATGAGGAAAGTTATGGATGAGATTCGGGAGAATATGAGAAGGGAAAATCCCGTAGAAGACTTAGTTCATTGAACAGACTCCCCCTTCACAGCTTCCATCAACGGCCACCCCTTACCTCCAAAGTTCAAGATGCCTTCGTTGGATTCGTATGACGGAACGCGTGACTCGTTTAATCACATTGTTACTTTCAAGACTACAATGCACCTTCAAAGGGTTCCTGATGAAATTATGTGTAGAGCTTTCCCTACCACCCTTAAAGGTCCGACATAAGTCTGGTTCAGTAAAATATCCCCAAATTCAGTAAGTTCTTTTGAGGAGTTGAGCAAATTATTTGTTAATAACTTCATTGGGGGAGAAAGACACAAGCGTTCCTCATCCAGCTTATTAACCATAGAGCAGGGGTATAATGAGAGCTTGCAATCCTTTATCACTCGTTTCAATAGGGAAGCCCTGAGTGTGGACGATGTGGATGACAAGTTATTACTGGCAGCCTTCCATAACGGGGTTAATTTTGACTTGTTCATACATAAATTTTACGAAAAAGAGCCTCAATCCATGGCTGAACTTGTCCCTTTGGCCCAAAATTTTATGAATGCGGAAAATGCGATCATAGCTAAGAAGAGGAAGAGAGCTGAGAGAGTAGAAGCAATGTCCAAGCAAGGTCCTCGTCCAAAGAAGAGACGAACGAAAGAAAGGAGAGATTGGGATAATAAAAAGACTAGCTCTTCAGCGCGGAATCAACAATATACTCCTTTGAACATGCCGCTTGAACAAGTCCTTATGCAAATTAAGGATGATCTTTCCTTGAAATAGCTGAAGAAAATGAAGGGGGATCCTAATAAGCGCAACAAGAATAAGTATTGTCGCTTCCATAGAGATCATGGGCATGATACGAACGAGTGTTTTGATTTAAAGCAGCAGATTGAAAACCTCATAAGGCAAGGAAAGTTGAGAAACTTCCTTGGACGAGTATTGGAAGGACAAGTATGAGAGGGACAATTATGAGAGCCCCTCATCCCATTCTTTCTATTTTGTCATGGACGGCCCGTATAGACAAGATGGAACTTATTGCATTCTCTCTACACCATCAACATGTATTCTTTGTGATGGCCAAATCACATTGTACCTGCACATGTATCAAAAATAGTAAAGAATATTGTGTGTTATGTGAAAAAACATCACAAGATTGCATAAGTGTCTACATGTTATGAGGATTTGAGATATGAGAAAATTACTTTAACTCACACACAATCATAACTGTTTGATGGGGACTATCACCTTCGAGGTACATCCTATAACTCCCACATCTCCTAGAATACATGCTTGCAATCATATATAAAGCATTTTTATCTTTGTCCTTTTATTTTTCTTTGCACTTTTTTTTCCTAAGCAAATCATGCATGGGCATATATGAGATAGGAAAGAAATATCTAATTATGTTAAGCATTTGATATTCCACTTTTGCTATGCCGAAGCATACAAATGTCATTTCGTGATTGGCGAGCAACAGTAGTGAGATGGTTATTTATGTCTTTCTCTTAGGATTTTCTAGTCATTCCTATCAAAAAGAGTGATATGAGTGTTAAGTACAAGAGATTACTTAACCTTACTCATCACAAATACGAGCCACAAAGGTCACTTGCTTAGTTGTACATAGAAATATTCATCTAAGATATAAAAGATACAAAGTTTAGAAAATTTTGTTTCAATGGCATCCAAGGTACATCAGTACCAATGTACACAAACACACTATTTTTGTATTTTTCAAATTTTTATTTATATTTTTATATGAAAGAAAAAATAAAGCAAAACTAAAAACTAACCAAACAAAACATGTTAAACAAAAACAAAGCAATGCATAAAACTAGATTGACTCAAAACATACAAGCAAAACACATAAGTAAAGCAAAAACAAAAACAAAAGGGGGGAGAGAGAAACAGTGACAGAATCACTTAGAACCATTTTCCTTCCACACCTTGGAAGAACCATTTTCGTTTAGCAAACCCTTGATCCAGTGATGAGGGGGAAGAGTTAAAACTATTCAAGTTTGAAAGGAACATGAGGGTTTTGAGAAGATCTCCAAGAGGAGCAAAAGAGAAGTTGATTCTGGTTTCCCGACGCGATCATGCTGTTGCTCGGTTAAGTGGCTAACCACTTATAACAATTAGGTTGAGTATGTCTAGTTGCGCCACAGTGATGACAGAAATGCAATTTTTTCTGTTTATGCTTTTGATTATTTCCCTTCTAAGCCCTAGGGTTCTTAATCTCTTTCTTATCAAGTTTAGCTTATGCTCTTAAGATAGATTTACCTTTGTCTACATTCTCACTAGCTAGTTCATTCTTAACATCATTGTTCTTAGTTTCAACATTATGAGCAGGAGGAACAAAAACAATAGAACTAGAAGTAGCAATACTAGGAGAAGAGAAATCATACCCTAAATCGATTCAATCGGAAGCAGATTTCTGAAGACTAAGCATCTCATCAAGCTTAGCACTTGAAGTCCTTTCCAACTAAGTTCTGACTTGGAATAGTTCTGCCTTAAGCTTCTTGGTCTTTTTAGCCAAGAAATTATTCTCAAATCTCAGTACTCCAATAGTCTGATTAGCTTTATCAAACTTTGTAAAGATTTCTTCTCGCTCAAGTTCCACATCACTAAGCTTGTCGGTCACCAACCTATACAACTTCTCATGCTTTTCTAAGACCTTGCATAACTTTGCATAGGTTATGTGGATGTCATCTTGCTCATCCATCTTTTCAAACTTAGACTCTACCAATTCCTTTTCTTCATTCACATCTTCAACAATTCCCTCAGTAGGATTTACGATGGTAGTGAAGGCATTTAGGATTCCATCATCCTCATTATCGGAGTCATCCGTAGGCTCAGTGTCACTCAATGTACTAGCAAGTGCCTTGTTCTTCATGATGGTCTTGAGATAAGTAGGGCACTCTTGTTTCATATGACTGAAACCTTGACACCCAAAGCACTTTAGTCCTGAGGGTACAGTATACTGACCGCCATCTTTCACATCCTTCTTCCCTTTGTCTTGGCTCTTAGATTGAAAAGAACTCAACTGTCTACTGTCCTTGTCGAAGCCTTTTGCATTGGAATTCTTCGTGAACTTCTTGAATTGCCTGGTGATGTAGGACTTCATCTTAGAATCTTCATCATCAGAAGACTCATTAGAGTCACTACTTTTGGCCTTTAGTTCCATTCTCTTGTTCTTGCTCGATTTCCCAATTCTAGACAAACCTAACTCATAAATTTGCAGATTGCCAACCAACTCAGTCAAAGGAATTTTTTCGATGTCCTTTGATTCCTTAATGACAGTGATCTTGGCATGGAATCTCTCAGGTAGAGATCTGAGCACCTTTCTCACAATCTTGGATTTAGGAATGGTTTCCTTAAGATTAAAGGCTAAGTTCACTATGTCTTTGAGCTTGGCATAGAACTCATCGAACAACTCATCCTCCTCTATCTTGATCTCTTCAAAGCTTGTAGTGAGCCTCTAAAACTTTGAATCCTTGACAGCCTTGGTTCCCTCATAGGTTGTCTAGAGGATGGTTCATGCTTCTTTAGCAGTTTCAGTAGAGGATATTTTCTTGAACTCCTCATTTGTGACTACACTGAATAAAGCATTCAATGCTTTGCTGTTGAAGTTAGTTGCCTCGATCTTAGCATCATCCCAGTCGGCCGTCGTTTCTGTAGGCTTGGTCCAACCTATCTCCACAGCTTGCCACACTTTCTCATCTAAAGACTGCAAGAAAGCTCTCATGTGTACTTTCTAGTATGCATAGTTAGTACCATCAAATAAAAGAGGTATAATAAGTGACTATCCTCTATCCATGACAAACAGGGGTTAATGGATTACATAGTAAAGATTAACCCTAATCAGAGTGTGCTTACTCTGATACCATTTGATAGGTCAAGAATGTATTGACCTCTTGTTATATATTAACTAATTAATTAGTCAAGTTTATTAATTAATCAAATTAACATGTAAAATGCATGGCAGCACAAACAAATCCACCAAATAACTAAGTATGCAGTGGAAATTAAATTGACACGGTGATTTGTTTACGAATAGGGAAAACCTACACGGCAAAAACCGCATCGGGTGATTTTAAGGTCACCACTCCCGAGAATCCACTATTATCAAAACAAGCGGTTACAAGTAAAGGAATCATAGTACCTTATAGCAACCTACAGTTGAACCCTTACCCCAATACCGAATTGGACTTATTTTGTAGTGACAATCTCTCCTTTTTAATGCATGACTCCTAGTATGTGACTAACCAATAGATGCGTGGATCCTAGTACGCGACTTAATCACGAACTTGAGAAGAATGTTGGCTGCAAAGTTCTTCAATTCATCCAAAAGATGAAAATCAAGAAGCTCCTTGGTCACAAAACCTTATGATGTAAAAACACAACAGCTTTTTCAAGAGAAAGATGAACTAGGGCATATGTCTCCGTTTCACAATATGCTTGTGGAAAACTTTTGTATTAAGTTGCATCAGCTACGAAGGCCCTTAAAATAATCTTTTTATATGTTTAGGGTTGTGAGAAAAGAAAGCCCAAATATACATCCATGAATTGGATGAAAAACAGTTCTAAAAAACTAAGTTTCATAAACCTCGATTGATAGCTATCTATCGAGCTAGTTGTCGAGCCACGGGCTTCAGCAGCTTTTAAACCTTGATAGACGCTTGCTGTCAAGCTAGGTATCGAGCTTTAAAATCTGGCACTTCATCACTTGATTCTTGGATAGACTTGCATGGCTTTAACATTTGAACTTGAAACCTTGTTCATTGAAATATCAAACACATTCTAGATCTACCCAATTACAAGTAAAGTGCGTTTTGTCAAAGGATTATCCAATTATATAAAATAGTAACGTATGTTCCTAACATTGAATCACATATGTCCTAACAAACATGAAGTAGAATTGGGTTTATAATCAAGGTCTTGTTGTCTCAAGTAATGGTCTTAGCGGTGGTCTAGCTCTCCTGTGGAAACGAAAAACCTAGGTACACATCCAAAATTTTTCCCGTTGGTTTATTGATGCCCATATTGTTTATGACAAAACAGGTTTGAAGTGGAGGCTAACCGAATTCTATGGGCATCCTAACACAAATAAGCGAGAGGAAACATGGACTTTGCTGGAATCTTTAAAGCTCTCAAGCAACTTACCATGGCTCTGTCTCTGTGATTAAAATGAGATTGTCAGCCAAATGGAAAAGAATGGAGGATGCTTGTGACCAGCCAGATAGATGGATCGCTTTCACTTGGCAATTCATCATTGTGGCTTCGTTGACCTGGGTTTTGTTGGCTCTCCATACACTTGCTACAACTTCGTGGACATCTCTTTTCCAAGGTACCACGGTACACCACCTCTCTATGTCTACTTCCGACCACTCAATGCTCATAGTAACATTGCCATCTGCTAGACACCAGCGACCTCAACTTAAATGTCCATTCTGCTTCGAGGCAATGTGGCTATGTGATCCTCATTATGATGAAGTCGTCCAGGAGGCATGGATGGAAGGCCTATACAAACCCGTAGGCACCCTGATCATAAACTGCCTTAACAGTTGTAGAGCAAGGCTTAAAACATGGAATAAAATTGACTTTGGACACGTAGGAAGACAAATCACAAGACTAGAAAAGGAGTTGCAAGCCCTTGAACAAAACCCACAGCTACATGTTGAACAGATTCACGAAATCTGTAAAGCACTTAACCGTTGGCTTGATGCCAAGAACACTATGTGGCACCAGAGAGCAAAACATATGTGGATTACTGATGTTGATAGAAACACATCATTTTTCCACCAAAAAGCATCAAACTGCAGGCAACGAAACACCATCCAAGGCCTCATCGATGATAATGGAACATGGCAAGAGGATGATCAGATGATGGAAAAGATCGTATTGGAGTATTTTTCCAATATCTTCCAATCCAGTGGGCCTACAAACACAGTAGCTATTGTTGCGACAATTCAGCCGGTTGTGACTGACTCCATGAACAAGTTTCTATGCTTACCATTTCAAGTAGAGGAAGTCCACAAAGCTCTTAAACAGACGCACCCAAAGAAATCACCTGGTCCTGATGGTATGCCCCCACTATTCTATCAACACTTCTGGTCTTTATCTGGTGAGTACGTTACTATGGATGTACTTGATTTTCTAAATTTTGGCATTGTTCCCCCAAATTTAATGAAACTCATGTTTTTTTAATTCCAAAGATAAAAAATCCCACAAAGATAATACAGTATAGACCCATTAACTTGAGTAATGTCATATCTAGATTGGTATCTAAAGTTATTGTGAACAGACTAAAACGCTTCCTTCCTAAGATTATTAGTGAGAATCAAATTGCATTTATGTCTGAATGCCTAATAACTGATAATATCTTAGTTGCTTTTAAGACTATGCACCACCTAAACCAGAAAAGAAATGGAAAAAAAATGGGGGGATGGCCTTGAAACTTGACATGAGTAAAGCCTTTGATGGAGTAGAATGGAACTGCCTTCAAGATATAATGCATAAGATAGGCTTTTGTACTAAGTGGGTAAACCTTATGATGCAATGTGTTACCATTGTTACTTACTCAATAAAGTTAAATGGTAAAACCCCATGGCCACATTATCCCCTCTCGGGGCTTGAGATAAGGGGACCCAATCTCTCCTTTTCTATTCTTGTTTTGTGCAGAGTGACTTTCATCTCTTCTTCAAAGGGCCACATCAATAGGGTCTATCAAAGGAGCGGCAACCTCCCTGCAAGGCCCATAGATCTCACACCTCTTTTTTGCAGATGATAGTATTATTTTATGCCAAGCCACTAAAGAAGACTATGACCATCTTGTACAAATCTTGGAGACATATGAGCATGGATTGAGCCAACAAATCAACCGTGAGAAAACTTCATTATTCTTCAGCCACAACACCTCACAAGACATGCAAGAGGAGATAAAACAATGCTTTGGTGCAGAGGTCATAAAGCAAGGAGACATACTTAGGGCTACCATCTCTGGTGGGTAGATCAAAGAAAAACACTTTTCGTGCTCTCAAAGAAAAACTAGATTGCAAGTTGTCCGGATGGAAGGAGAAGATGCTCTCACAAGCAGGGAAAGAAATTCTCATAAAAGTCATGGCTCAAGCGATCCCGACTTACACCATGAGTGTCTTTAAACTCCCTAACACACTCTGTGATGAAATGACTAGCATGGTTTAAGCTTTTTGGTGGGGCCAATCCAATGGGAAGAATAAAATGGCGTGGCTGTCTTAGGACAAAATTTGTGTTCCAAAAAAGGAGGGTGGTTTGGGCTTCCGTAATTTAAAAGCTTTTAACTTGGCAATCCTAGACAAGCAAGGTTGGCGGCTGCAAACAAACACCCAATCTTTAGTCTACCGGGTCCTCAAAGCTCGATACTTTCTGTACACTAACTTTCTTTAGGTAGAAATGGGCCTGAAACCTTCTTATGCGTGGTGCAGCATCATTGCTGCCCAAGACTTGGTTAGAGATGGATATAGATGGCAGATTGGTGATGGCACAACTGCACAAGTCTCGCTTGACAGATGGTTCCCAAGGCAATCCACCTTTCGACCCATCTCCATGCCAAACACAATCCCCTTGGATGCACGGGTTTGTACCCTTCTTGATAATGAGACTAGAGAGTCGAAGCTTGACTTGATCAACCACATTTTTCTCCCTGAAGATGCCAACGCAATCCTCAGTACCCCACGCAACTGCAGTCATGCCAAAGATCATCTTATCTGGGCCTACCACCAAAAGGTATTTTCACAGTCAATAGTGCCTATAAGCTAGCTCTATCCTTATCCTTCCATGCCCATGAAGGTCGCACGTCAAATGACTAGGATCATCATTTGTTTTTGGACACCATTTGGAGCCTCAATATTCCAAACAAAATCAAAACCTTCCCGTGAATAGCTTGTCGCAATACACTCCCCACCAAAGTTAATCTATATCACCGTGGAGTTCTAAAGGAAACCACTTGTGAAGCTTGCGGCATGCATGAGGAGACTAGTGGACATATCTTTTGGAAATGTGATAAAGCATATGAGACTTGGGAAAAATACAAGACTACCACTTGATATTAGAGGCGTACACTACAGGAAGTGTGTGGATTTTCTTTGGCACCTTGTCTTCATGCAACACGTGGGAAAGGATATGCTTGAACTAATTGCCACGTTTGCTTGGTGCATGTGGTGCAATAGAAAAAAGTCTAGGCTTGGATCTCCACGACAATCCAATAAGGAGATGATATTCAAAGCCCCAAACTCTGCTTGCGGATTTCCAGGTAGCTCATCTTAGACGCCTTCAGCCTAAGACTGCCGAGGACTCACAGTGGACTCCGCCCTCTTTCCCATGGTATAAAGTCAATACGAACGAAGCAGTATTCAAAAATTCCAAATCAGTTGGAATTGGAGTCATCGTGTGTGATCACGAGGGTTCAGTACTCGCTGCCTTAAGCAAATGTCTGCCACTATCGCAGGGACATTTTGAAGCTGAAGCCAAAGCAATGGAGGAAGCAATCTTTTTCGCCATCGACATCGGACTACAGGAGGCCATCTTTGAGACAGACTCCTTGGCTCTCTCAGGAGCTCTCACAGACATGTGCACGGTACCGATTACTATTGAAAATTGCATAGGAGGCATTCACCTTAAGCTGCAAAACTTCAAACGATCACGAGTGCAACATGTTCGGCGTGAAGGAAACAAACCAGCTCATACCTTGGCACACTATGCCAAAGGAATTGATAACCTTATAACTTGGATAGAAGAAACGCCATCTTTTATTGAGTCCTTAGTGACTCAGGATGCATTGTATCTTTCCTCATATTAATAAAACTCATGTATTTCTCATCCAAAAAAAAAAAAAAAAATGCCTAAAATTATACTATCTAGCATGTCCGTCCATTGGCCCATGGAAAGGGGAGTGAACTATTTTGGACCAATAGATTAAACTTTACATATTCTCCCTGGCCCTAGTTTATGTTCTTCATTACTATTTTGGCAGGTCATAGAATCGCGGGTGTCCCTGAAATATGTGAGTTCCAGTTAGCTCAACTAGTAAAGCCTCTGATAGTTGAATAAGAGATCTGGATTTTAATCCCCACCTACACCAAAAATTAATTGGTGTCTTGGTCTGATGACAAAGAGTGATCATCAAGAGTGAATGCTATAGGTTGAAACTCTAAGTGGGTTCTGAAAGTTCAAATAGTGTGTAAAACACTATGAACGTTTAGACCCCTAATTTACAAATTACCAATTCAAGCTTAATATCAAACAATGTACGTGCGGAAAAATGAACATAATCTTATAACAGAATTGATAAACAATATAAGCCAAATAAAGTTACATCCAAAGCAGAAATTAAATGGCGAAAATTAAGGAAAGAGAGATGCAAACACAAGGACAACACAGTAATGTGTTATCGAAGAGGAAACCGAAACTCTCGGCGTAAAACCTCTCTGCCACCCTCCAAGCAGTCAATAATCCACTAAAGAATGAAGTTGGGATACATGAACAGTATAAGACCCTTCAAACCTAATCTACCTAGTGTACCTAAGCCCTCCAAACTTCTTGCTCCAACGAGGTTGCACTAAACCTTTGTCTTCTTTAACTTACCGGATTTCGCTATAACTCATAGCATCAACCAATATCCATTGGTTCCTTCCTAACTGCTTCCCAAGCATTAAACAGCCTTCTCATAGATATGGGTATGGTGAGAAAAGGTTTTGGCTAAGTGTACCTCTCAAAGATATAGCAATGGAAATGGTAAGAGTTGAGGAATTTGAAGAGTCATTGTGTAAAGATTGTGGATGAGTCAATCTTGTTTTTCTCTAGGGTTTCTCTTTCAAAATTCTCTCTAGAAGCTCTCTACATTTTGTGGGTATAAGGGGTATTTATACTAGGGTGAGAATGGAATGCAAAGAGTCAGTTTTTCAAAACGAAGTGGACTAGCGATTTGGCCTTGTGACTTGACTAAGTCACAATTTCAAGCCGCGAATTAACTGAATGGTTAGTCTGAATTTTTTGTCCTGTAATGCTCCAGCTGGCATGACTGTTCAGCTCCTCTGCATACTTCACATGTGTGCCATTTTTGGCGACTTGCAAGCCACAAGATCTAGTCGCGAGCCACTTGCTGAATGCACAAACTTAAGCTTTTCTTCACACTCTCTCACACACTACCCTTACATGATTCCTACCTAAATACAATGTTTCTAAATGCTGAAATACAAGCAAATTTGGCATTGAATAAGGCCAACAAGATGGTTGATTAAATTCAACTTTACAGGTTCCAGTTAGCTCAACTAGTAAAGTCTCTGATGGTGGAATAAGAGATTTAGGGTTCAATTTCTGCCTACACCAAAAACTTATTGGTGTCTTGGTCTAATGATAAAGAGCTATCATCAGGAGCAAATGCTATAAGTTGAAACTCTTTCTCTCTCAAAAAAGAAAAAAAAGAATCACGGGTGTCCCAAAATAAAAAATAAAAACCAACAAACCACGCAATATTCCTCAAATAATATTAAGACATTATTGGCATGTTCTTAAATAAAAATAGACAACTTCTTTTATTCTGTACCTTAGTTTATCCAATTCAATTCAATTGCACACAAGTGTATTAATGTAACAATAAAATAAAAACACTTATAATATTTAGGGACAATTAAGTTCAACCATGGTGAGTTCCAGTTAGCTCAACTGGTAAAGTCTCTGATGGTTGAATAAGAGATCTGGGGTTTAATCTCCGCCTACACCAAAAATCAATTGGTGCCTTAATTTGATGATAAAAGAGCAATTATTATGAGTAAAAAAAAAAATAGTTCAACCATGTGACTTATTGATCAATTCAACCACATGGTCGATTGAATTTAATAAAAAAATCCTAATGTACAACATCGAAAAAATTTAATAAATTAAAGTGAAAATAGTATTATCTTTAGGGATGGCATTTTAAAACCACACCCGAGGGCACCCGCCTCAAACGTCCCTAATGGACAGGTTTTACTTGCCCCTAGGCTGGTGTTACCTGCCCCTCGTAACAAATGGGGCAGAGATGGGGGTTAAAATTTTAATAAATTATATATATATATATATATAATTTGGGTGTGGCGAGATGAGTACCTGTGGCACCCACTTGCCTACTAGAAAAAAAAAAAAAAAAAAAAAAAAAAAAAAAAAAAAAAAAAAACCACCCTAAAGAGGAAGTGGAGCAGGGGTGGAGAATAGGAAACCCACCCCATACCTGTTCCATTGCCGTTCCTAATTACAAAGTATCTTACACATACCATTTTCTATATCTAAGAGAAAATTTACAAGATACATGGCAACCATTGGGATTGAGATATTTCCTAATCCAATCTATATAATGGTTTAGACCCCAAATTTTAAATTAAAGCTATATCACTTTTAAACTAATCTAACAATTAACATCAAATTTAAGTTGTTAACCAATTATAATATGCGTGGACATCAAAATAAGCATAGATAAACATGTAAAGTACATACACAATGAGCAATTTATAGAAAAATAAAGACACAATACCACAAGACAATACTAGATGTGTCATCAAAGTGGGCCTCTGCAGGGCACCATTGCTAAAAACGATCCACTAGAAAAATAGTTGTACAAATTACACAACACAACCCTTCAACTAATGTTGTAATCTTGTACTCAAGCCTCCAAGCTTCTACTAACAACCAACTTGGCAAGTCTTTTCTCTATTCAAACCACTAAATCCATAATCAACCACCAATTGCATCTTCAAACTATCATGGCTAAATATGCATGTACTCCAATGATTCCCACATCTCCAATCAACTTTCAACACTCAAAAGTAGTGATGGGTGTGATGGGAATAATCATCACTCAATGATTTGGCCATGATGAGAGTAAGGAGAAATTATAGGTGTTTAGCTCTACCAATTTGTTGGGTTTCTCTCAACTTTCAAATGTGAAGGTTGAATTTCTTGGAAAATGATGTATATATATGATAGGTATAGGCTAGAACAACATGTGAGAACCTAAAATAATTCTCTCAAGTTCAAGCATTTTGCCCGATGGAAGGTCTAGTGAAGATCCTGCAAAATGCTTCTTAATTGATTTTCAAAATCTCGCCCTATGCTAACTTCATGGCACTAAACTTCATTTCAAATGGTCCCACAAAATGCAAAATACAAACTATTTTGCATACCTCTCAAAGCCTACAATCAATCATCAAAAAAGAGAAATTAAAATATGCGAGTCCACCACTTCCAATAGACTCCTCCAACATACATGTCACGACCCAAATCCATGAAACATGAATTTAGATGCATGACTAACGTGCTAATCTTGCACAACTAAAAGTAAAATTGACCCAAAATAATTTAAAACTCCAAAGAAACAATGCTCTTAAAAAAATAACCTCTTACAAAAATCTAAACTCCACAAATTGGCAATAATCTCCAAAATATAAATCATGAATTACAAAATAAGGATAACTAAAATTCTATAAGTCTTCAAGTAATATAGAATTCGCCTACAACTTCCACGCTCAACCTTGCACCTTACAAAGTGATCAGAAGGTCCTATATTCCCAACTACACTTCAATCTGAAAAATAATAATTGATGGGGTGAGCCACATCTAGTAAGTAATTATACAGAATACACAACAGAACAGAGTCAAGCAACACACGAGTATTTTGATTTTTCACATTACTCATTTAATGATATCAAAAATAATTATTCCAAAACATATAATGAATCACTTAATACATATGTAATCACATCTTAAAATCATTAGAAATCACATACATAAAATTGATCAGAGCACAGTGTCACATATACACATCACATATTCTCACATACAATCCTGTGAGCGGATACCAACATCTAACCCCTGCTGGTGAGGGATCAACACATATTCTCACATACAATCCTGTGAGCGGATTTACACATAAATCTGATATATCTGATCAATTCTAAAAACTTTCATTCTGAGTCACATATCACAAAACAAAATATATACAAAATAGAATAATTTTCTTAATATTAACAATTATTCCAAATATCAAGCATAGGGAATATCACAATATCGAATTGAACATAAATCAAAGGATGCTTGACTCTCATGGGGAACGAATAGAAACTGAGAAGTTTATATAAATATATTACAATTCTTGAGTAAATCTGAAAATTTGTTTTGCTAAAAGAAACTTTTTAAATACCATTTGGAGAATAGGAACATGACTTTGAAATCACTTGGTTTTAACAAATTTAAAGAACAATAACCTTTTTAGAAAACTTACTTTGAAACTCAATTATTTTCGATAAACAATTTAGTATATAAATCATCTTTTAAATGAGATTTGGACATTCAAAACGTTATTTAAAATTCGAAGTTTCTCTTTAAAACATTGTCTAAAAGTCGGAGTTTTTCTTTCAATGATGTAAAAATAATGCTTTCGATAAACTTTCGAAATATAAGTTTGAAATACAAAACTTTTGAAAACTTTTAACTTCTAAGAACCTAATGGACAAAACTTGTGCATATAATGCATAATTACTTACAGCACTTGAATCACTCTGAAAGTCCAGCTGAAACAACCTCCAATAGCCTCAAAATACTCTTAAATAAGACCTATATTCAATCATAGAAATTACTTAATATCCTCCACAAAATATAAAACTTATTGAATTGTACAATCTGGTTCACTAGGAAAAATACTTTGCAGAACTGATAACACTTTAACACTAAATTAAAGTCTCTCTAACTAATAATAAACCCTTGCACTAATCGAAACTCATATTGCCATGAGGAAGGCAGTGGCCAAAATATCATTGACCTAAGATTAAATATAAAGCCCCAATGAAAACGTTAATTCATCCTAACATATATAATCAAAGAAACGTGGCAAAACTAAAAGGACCTAATATAGACAAATCTGAAAGAAGACCTCATGGCAACATTCACTTGTTCTAGGGACCCACAGGGGACAACGTGAGAGCCATACTCATAGAAGCCAATTCCAAGATAAAATATATCACCTCAATGGGTTTAATAGCATAACCTCAATGAAACTCTGGCAAAAATCATTGACTTACTATATATTATATATGTACATATCCGAAGAAAGACGTAAGCCATAATCATGGATTCTTGAAATTCCGTGGCTCAAATCTAGGATTATATATATATATATATATACCAATGAAACGTAACAGGCACATGAGTTAAGATTTGATATTCCATGACTTAGTTCGCGGATACACACAGTGGGCAAATCTAATCGTAGAAGTATAAGTAGAATTTTAGGACCGTATCTAATTTGTTGAACAATCTAACATCACAAACTGATTCCAAATAAAATTATAACCTTTTTAATTCTTTGTTTCTAATGGTGGGAAATCATACCTGAACAATCAGTTGCCTCTTCAATTTACTCCAAGGAAAAATACACCTTCTAGCCTCCTTAGTGATGAAACCCTAGCCTCCTTAGTGATGAAACCCTTCTTAACCCAAACCCTAATTATCTTTTCCTCCAACTTATATTTTAACACATCAGAAATGTGGGCTTGGTGGGGTAGTGGGCTGGAGTTTAAATCCACTTAGGCTTATCTCTTTAGTCTCCAAGAGGCCCATAGAACATCTTTCTCTTTTCTTTTTATTTATTATAATTGCCTCACTAAATTGTATGCACTAAAACTTTAATTTTCTCACCTATTTGTAGCACCACAAAATTGTCTACTCCCATCTTACTATGCACACACATACAATACCTCAACTCTATATTAAAATTGACAAGGTACAGAGATAATCATAAAATCAAAATTGGGGTATTACAATACATGTATCCTTTATATCCTCAAAATGATGATGACACATCTCTTCTTTCTTAGCCTCTACAACACAACCACACCACATGTCCGCAACCCACCAAACCCATATATACACCCATAGACACAAACAAACCTACAAGCCGCCGACCACTAGCCAGTATATGGTAGACATACCCATACTCAATTGGGCATTACACCCACCATCAAGCATATTGGTGAAAACCAATCAAAGTATAAATCAATATAATTTTGGGGAAAAAAGAAAGAGAGAAAGGCAACATACCTGAGTTTGTGGGTTTCAATCTATGATGTGTAAAAATCTCTTTCTCTGCACTGGCAAGATCGACCACCTCCTTCTTGCTAAAATTGGCGCGAGCTCGAGAGCTCCAAAATTACGGTGAACCTAGATAGAGCGTGGTGTAGAGTGAGTGAATAGAGAGAAAGGAAGGCATAGAAAAATAAATTCTTTTTTATTTTTTTTTATTTATTGTCTAGCAAGGAAAAAGCATCGCCAATCAACCCCATGTTAAAATTGTGGAATAAAATATTAATACTATGCTTGAATTTTTTTTCAGCCTTTAATATTTGTTAAAATATTAAAATGGCTACATTGATGTGAATGTTCTTATTCTTGATATTTATGTATAGATTTACTTTATTTTTTAAGAATTAAAAAATAATTATTTTAATGATGTATTAAATGAACCTTACCCTCTATCTAAAAGACGAAAAATTATTAAATCTACGAAAGGATTACTGAATTAGTTCTCTTAAGTCCTTCCAAACAATAAAACATTGTTACTTATACAAATATAACATCATCTAATAGTTTTCTTCTTTTGTATTTTTTTTATGCTACGTAAGAAATTGTGACATCAATCACCACAATTGAATAGGTGGCAGTGCATTAAAATAAAGTGGAGAAAAGCCCTGTAATTCACATCATTAAGATTGTTGGGTTTGCAGTAATTATCTTTTGAGCTTCTTCGGGCCACTCAAATGATATTGTCTTATTGGATTTTTAATTTTGTGCTATTGCACACTAACAATTTCACATAGGTTCATGTGAGCTAAACAAGATTTCAATTGAAATTGTAAAATTATGTGTTTTACAGTTTTAATTAAAAATAAACACATTTTCAAAATATGATTACGAAGTATACAATAACAAATGTATAACAAGATTTTTCTCATAAATCGGTCTCGGAGTTGAATAATAAGAGATTTTAATCTTTGTACTTATGGGACAGATAGGAGCTTAGGCAGTTAGCCTAGGCCTAAAGCTACCTTGATAGTGATGATTACAAGTTATTCTCCTCCCATCACTTGATTATTAGTTTTTTTTTTTTTTTTTTTTTTTGTATGGAGAATTTTCAATTATATTAATTATTGTTTCTTATATTTTATTTTTTTTTTTTTTTTTTTTTTTTTTTTTTTTTTTTTGGGGTAAGTACTTCCATTATAGTGTTATTTTTTTTTTTTGAGAGATAATTATGACATACTGCTAACTCCGCAGCTCGAACCCTTTTCGCCTTAAATCCCCAAGCACTTTGTACATGGAAAAGTACTAATTCAGCTACAAGGCCATTACAGTGTTATTTGTTGACAATGATTAGGGCTCTAATCTAGCCAAACCAAGCCAAGCATTGAGTTATCAAACTTGACTTGACAAGATTAATGAGATATTCAAACTCTGCTTAAGCTTGATGCAAGCTTGCTTATATATGTTGAATAAAAACCTTCTAGTGTAGCTTGCTAAAATTTAATCATAAAGCTTGAACCATACTCGGCTTGGCTTGCTCTATCAATCAATTCAAAAACTTAAGCTCAAATCAAGTTAGTACCCAATAAAAAAACTAATCAAGTTTTGTCCATCTAAGTAACACCATTTCTTGATTCAACGACAAAGGAAGCATACAAAAACAGTTCCAAACCATCACCAACCACCTGGACACTAACTTACAAACTAAAACCCAATTCAAAAGTGCAAATAACCAAATAACAATAACGATAAATCTTTATTAAAGTACATGTAAGAAATATAAACTTGTAGCGGAATATAAGTAATCTGTTTTTCGGCATACCTCTCTTGGCCTAAACTGATGATCACACAGGAGCTTTGAGATTGTTCTACACTGTCTAGAGCTAGCCTCCACGTAGACCAGCTATCCAAACACATTTTGAATTCCAGTTTGTCTAACCCACTAACCAAAAACATTTCTCCGATGGTATTGCACACTCCTAAAGTGATGTAAACATAACCCACAACCTAAGAGCCTTACAACACTTCGTAAACACTATGAGAAATACAGAATTCGTTCCACTATTCAATGGGTACCACTCTTGGTGTTTATATACACACCACTCCATTAATATTGAGTGAGATAGTGGACATAGTGGGGTAGAGTAATGGTCCAAACCATTACTCCATAACTCTTGGATGTTACAATAATTCTGAGGAAAATAGAGGGACATGCTCACTTTAGGTGTCTGTCTACATTCTTTCAGTTTCTAACATTTCCCACTCATCCACTGTGGGCATGGCCCTATTATCCATCTCTCAATGTGTTTCTCAGTGCATTCATACTGGCAAATAGGTTATGCGATCGTCGAGCACACTTGAACCATTTGAAATAAAACCATGGCCATAATAAATTGTTCCCAAATGCAATAAAACATAATTATTCTAAAAAATAAATCAGAAACCAAGTCTTAACAAAGTAACTACGGAAAGTAAGTTCCTCCGGATCTCTAGAGCATACAATACGTCATGGAGTAATAGAGTGCAACCATCTCGCAACTCTAGCTTGTAGGTACCAATTCCAAGTACCTTCACGCTAGCTCCGTTTCCCACCTTGATGTCTCTACTTCCAACAGGAATTCGATGGTACTCCACAAATCCAACTTTATCTCTCGCTACATGTTCTACTGCTGCTGAGTCTACAGTCCACATAGGAGTAGAATTAGCAACAAGGATATGACTAGTTACAAAAACATAGTGAGGTGTAGGATTAGGTGTTACCTTTTTTGGCTCAATGCAATCACGAGCAAAATGTCATTTCTTTCCGCAATTATAACAAGTCAACTTAGACTTGTCCTTCTTTGCACACTTTCCTCTAGTATTGCACTTGACAAACTTAGCCTTCTTAGGTGGTGGCCCATTTGGTCTCTCTTGTCCAGGAGCATAATCAGGTTGCTTACGTTTAGGCCTAGATGCCTTACGCGAGCTAGTCTCAGCCATGTGCATAGAACTAATCGGTTTGGCTGCTTCAAGGTGCTTAGCTTTAAGTTCCAAGTGATGAGCCACATCATCAAATGTTTTGACGTTCTCATTATGTGTCAAATTTTGACACATCGTCTCCCATGAACTTGGTAATGAACGAATCACTGCCTGGACTCGTTGTTCATCAGTAAGATTGTTTCCAGCTGATTTGAGCTCTCGAATCATGGAGGACATCGCCCTAAGATGCTGCTTCATCGTATGTTCAGAGCGCATCTTATATGAATCAAATTTCATTGTTAAGCCACGCAGTCTAGTGGCTGATGTCCCTCCATATCTTAGCTTTAGAGCTTTCCACACATCTTGTGCAATTGTATATTGCTTAAATTTAGCAATCAAGTCATTGTGCATACTGCTCAGCATTGTAAAGCGCGCACACAAATCCTTCTTGCGCCAACTTTCATAGGTAGCAAGATCACGTTGGTGTTGCTCAGTGCTTCCCTCATCAGGTTTACTCAATGAATGAGTTAGAATCTCTAAGACTTCTTGCTCATTCAGCACATATTGGATTTTGTGGTGCCAAATATTGTAATTTTCACCATCCAGTTTCTCTCCTTTATTGAGATCAGCAACTATACTTTTAGAAGCCATTTCACTACAAAATTTCATAAACGGGACATTACAAACACATTTCAAAAAATTTCACGTTTGATCTAAAATAAACTTAGATAATTAACACACGTCGCAAAATTGAAAATTCGCTAAGTTTCTTAATCATCTCTTGCGCCACTAGTGTTTATTACTAAGCTTAATTTTAATCTATTCGTGCAAAATTATGTATGGGAGATAACTTAACTCAACCATACTCCCACTATTCTATATTTCATATTTACAAAAAATATGTATTAAAAACAATTCACCAATTTTATCAATTAACTATTAAGCCAAACATGCTATCACAATTTAAACTCATGAGAATAATTCATATAGGCATCTCATTATTTCACTAAGAAATAATTATTTCTTTGTCGCGTTAAATATAGTATTTAACGTTGTATAAATATTTTTAATACCATATTTCACTAAGGAATAATAACCAAAAATTATTTAAAGAATTAATCAATTCCATATCATTAAATATTTCTTAAAAAATATATACACCACCAATAAAGAGCCACATCAACAATAGTAAATTGCAGCAACCCTTTAAATCTAAGAAGAATGAATCGTCATGATATTTAAACACGATTCACGTGTCATGCTAATACGTTTAGGAAATACACTGTTTGTGGAACTTTTATTTATTTATTTATTTAAATAATGGTGAAGCAGATGGAGCATATGTGCACACTAATAGAGCAAAAAAAAAAAAAAAAAAAGGTGTTTAAGAAGAAAGCCATTGTGAGACCCCCTTTTTTTTATTATTATTATTATTATTATTATATCATTGGCTGTCACTCTAGCCCTTTTGGCAAGTGGCAGACACGTGATGCCTAAAATGTTGTCTTCTACCTTCATCTGCTCATCTCAATTTCTTTCAGCCAAAAATAAAACGAGTTTCAGAACTTCAAAGTTTTATATCTTCTTCATTTCAAGTCCATTTTTAACGTACCATATACCGATTTAAAGCTTATAACATATAGATTCATAATATAAAATCATATTTTGTAAACAGAAATCATATAAGAGCAGTTTTGTCCTTAAAATTTCAGAGTTCTAAGTTTTGTTAAACTATATCTCATGTCACACTTAGAGATTTGCTACGAAACTTAACGTAGATATTAATACATGTAATATAAACAACATATATTAATTTCAAGGCACGAACTGCTCAGAATCAAGACTTGCCATTGAAGGCCATGTGAGGTGCATAGAAATTCATAACATATCTCAGAAGCATAAAACGCATTAAGGACTAATCATATATGCCTATGACATCAAGAACAACCTATGAATGCTTTGATACCAGTGTAAGAAATAGAAACTTGTAGCGGAATATAAGTAATCGGTCTTTCGGCATACCTCTCTTAGCCTAAACCGATGATCACACAGGAGTTTTGAGATTGTTCTACGCTATCTAGAGCCAGCTTCCACACAAACTAGCTATCTAAATACGTTTTGAATTCCAATTTGTGTAACCCATTAACCAAAAACGTTTCTTCGACGATGTTACACACTACTAGAGCGATGCAAACATAACCCACAACCTAAGAGCCTCACAACACTCTATAAACACTATGAGAAATGCAAAATTCATTCCACTGTTCAATGGGTACCACTCTTGGTGTTTATATACACACCACTCCATTAATATTGAGTGGGATAGTGGACTTAGTGGGGTAGAGTAACGGTCCAAATCATTACTCCATAACTCCTGGATGTTACAATCATTCTGAGAAAAATAGAGGGACATGCTCACTTTGGGTGTCTGTCCACATTCTTTCAGTTTCTAACAGTACAAGCATAAGCCTACATCTCATACCTCCTTTAAATCCCCACCATTCCCATATTTCCAACAATTTCCCAGAAAAAAAATATTAAAAAGAGCACGCAAGTGGGAAGAAATGAAGTTTTAAACGTTGAGGGAATAAATAAAAATTAAATAGGTCAATCTACACTAGGTTTCTCTCACCCTTGAAACAAAAGCCTCAAAGTGTATGTATTATAAAATGAAAATGCATGTACAAGAAACTAAAATGATAACAAAAAATAATTACATGCATGAGGGAAAAGCACCTATGGCTTATGGAAATAAGAGTGAGCGAGATCAGTGAGCATACTCCACTGATGTGACCTACGGGCTTGAGTGATAAGCTCAAAGAGCTTGGTTGGGTTAGAGAGAGAGTATGTGTGTGTGCTTTGAATTGCTTGATAAGGTCTCTTAAGAGCCAAGGATAAATATGGGCCATAATTTGATGACTCAATGAAGCAATAGGGGCCTCACGTTTAGATATTTTGGTGGTTTTCCAATTAACAACAGACTTGTTGACGGTGGCACTGCCAATGGCAATCATTGTAATTTCGCCTGCCTTTCAATGGCAGAATAAACAAAAGAGTTCAACCTAACTCCAACTCAGCTCCTCAAACACCCGCTGGCTTTACGGCTTCTTTGGTGCCGGCGCCACATCCGCCAAGACCTTCACGGCTACGCTCGAACGTATCAAGCTTCTTATGTAGGTAAGGTTTGTCAATTTTTTTTTTCTTTGTAATTCAATTTTGTACAAAATTTGTTGTAAAGTAAAAAATTCTGTGTACTCTATTTAGTTGCAATTGTAGTTAAAGACATTGTAACTGTAGATTTTTTTTTTTTTTTTTGAATTTCCTTTTAATGAAAAGATGGAATTACTGTTTCATTTATAAGGGGTTGTGCTTTAGACTGAGTTGTTGTGTTCTTGTTGTATAGTCTGCTTTGAATTTCTAGGTAAGATTAAAATTTATGGGGCAAAGAGAATTATGGATTAACGGTATATATTGGTGAGTGTTGTAATGTCCAAATGGGATTTGAATTTATAGTTCAATTTGGGGTTTTCTTTAGTTGTTTGAAATGAATTGTGGTCTTGTTGCAGACTCATAGGGTGCAGGTCAAAGCAACAAAGTGCTGAGAAAGCAATTGGCTACGTATCAAGAGATATAGACACAAATCTACGCATGTCTCAAGATCAACAAAACTATTTACTAATCATGCATGACAAGTTTGAAGATCTATTTACAACAATCACATAGATGCCAAGATGTTTCCCACAAAGATACAAGTGCATAGAGAACAAGCTAAGCTCATTAATGCACAAAGTCATTTGTACGAAGATACAAGACTAAACATGAATGTGACAATACACAACACCGCCGATAAAACTTTTTGGATTTTATACTTTTTATGTGTTTTTGGATTTTTGACATGAAGCAAGTAAAAAAAAAAAAAAAAACAACCAAAGCTTTTAGACAACAAAAACAATAAAACATGCTTCCAACAAAGTAGTGTGTGCTTTACTCAATTAAGACCAATTCAAGATAGATATGTAAGACACACAACACACATAAGATTCAACGAATGATACCAACATTGATGGTCTTATGGAGCGATTTGAACCATCGAGAGGTTTGGTGAAGTTGTCCACCTTTTGGTTGTCCGTGTGGATGAATTCAAGACATACGATTTTATCTTCCACCAAATCACGGATGAAGTGATAGTGAATCTTTATGTGCTTGTACTTTGAGTGCTAAACAGGATTCTTGGAAAGATTTATGACACTAGTATGGTCACAAAACACACTCATCATTTCTTAAGGAATCCCATAGTCATGAAGATGTTTCTTCATTGAAAGAAGTTGAGTACAACAACTCCTAGCAGCTATATACTTGGCTTCGGCTGTATATAGAGATATCAAGTTTTGCTTCTTACTCATCCATGATACAAGGTTGTTTCCGAGATAGAAACATCTGCCGAAGTGCTCTTTCGATCATCAACACTTCCTACCTAATTCGCATCCGAGTAACCAACTAGACAATTGTTAGTCTTTTGAGTACCATAGACCATACTCAGGAGTGCCATTAATATAGCATACGATTCTCTTCATAGCCATCAAGTAAGACTCCTTTGGAGCTACTTGATAATGAGCACATACTCACGCACTAAACGCAATGTCCGGCCTGCTTGTAGTAAGATATAAGAGACTTCCAATGATTCTCCTATACAAAGTTGGACTTACTTCTACCCTAGAAGAATCAAGACTAAGCTTGGTAGATGAACTCATAGGAGTGAAGGCATGCTTTTTGGAATCTAGTCCAAACTTCTTGACAAGATTTCTAGCATATTTTTCTTGAGAGATGAATATACCATCCTTCCTTTGTTTAACTTGAAGACCCAAGAAAAATTTAAGTTCCCCCCACCATACTCATTTCGAATTCTTTCTTCATTTCTTTAGTAAACTCTATAGCACGGGCGTCTATGGTGGCTCCAAACACTATGTCATCAACATACATTTGAGCTACAAGAAGATAGTTCTCATCTTTCTTCACAAACAAGGTCCAGTCAGCATACCTTTTTTTAAATCCTCTATCCAAGAGATAATTTGTAAGCCGATCATACCATGCTCTAGGTGCTTGTTTCAATCCATAAATTGCCTTCTTCAATCTTAAAACATGATTCGGGAAGTGAGGATTTTGGAAACCTTTAGGTTGTTCAACAAATACTTCTTCATTAAGGAACCCATGAGAAAGGCACATTTCACATTCATTTGGTAGAGTTTGAAATCTATAGTACATGCAATGGATAAAAGGATGCGAATCGACTCAAGTCTAGCTACGGGAGCAAAGGATTCATCAAAATCTACATCTTCCACTTGAGTGTAACCTTGAGCCACCAACCGAGAATTATTTCTTATTATCTCACCGTCCTCATCGGTTTTATTTCTGAAAATCCATTTGGTGCCTATGACATGAGTGTCTTTGGGCCTTGGGACAAGTTCCCATACGCCATTCCTCACGAATTGATTCAGTTCTTCATGCATTGACTTCATCCAATTCTCATCTTGAAGAGGTTCTTCTACCCTTTTTGGCTTAAATTGAGCAAGGAAGCAATGATAAGTCACATGGTTTGCAATAAGTGTGCTCCCTTTTCTAAGACGTAGACCTTCATCTAGAGAACCGATAATGTTACTTTCTAGATGATTTTTAACCACTCTTTCATCTAGAGAACTGATAATGTTACTTTCTAGATGATTTTTAACCACTCTAGAAGATGGCTTCTTTAAGTGGACATTTCATCATTCTGGGATATAGAAGGATGAATTTCCGGAGGGGTGAGAGGGCTTGAGGATCTAGACAATGATCTTGTCTCCATTCTAGAATTCACAGGAGTAGATTCTTTTTCCGGTGAACGTTCTTCCACTTCAACATCTTGGGCTTCAATCTCAACAATAGCTTTTCTGAAGCTTGTTCCTTCTCCACTATCATCATTTGCTACTTTTGTTATGGTATCATTAATGACCACATTGATGGACTCCATTAGCATTTTTGTTCTCTTGTTGAAGACTCTATGTGCCCGACTAGTGGTTGAGTACCCGAGAAAGATATCTTCATCACTTTTTGCATCAAATTTTCCAAGGTTCTCCCAATCATTTAGAATGTAACACTTACTCCCATTCCAAGACTCAGAAGCATTTCACTTTTGGCTTCTTCCCATTCCAAATTTCATATGTGGTCTTCTTTGTTTCTATTCAGAATTATATTCTATTACCAATGTGACATGAGGTGTTCACAGCTTTCCTCCAAAATTTTTGAAGGATTTGCTTGTTGAGTAGCATAACTCTTGTCATTTCGTGAATCACCCGATTCTTCCTGTCAACCACCCCATTTTGTTGTGGAGTTTTAGGAGTTGAAAACTCTTTCTTGATCCCATTCTTCTCACAAAAAGACTCAAGTCTTGCATTTTCAAACTCTTTGCCACGGTCACTTCTTATCTTGACAATTTGTACACCTTTCTTGTTTTGAAGCCTCTTACAAAGATTCTCCATCTTCTCACATGCTTCCGATTTCTCTCTAAGAAATTTCACCCATGTGTATCTTGAGAAATCATCGACAATAACCATAATATATTGTTTTCCTCCTAAGCTTTTTGTTCTTGTGGGCCCCATTAAATCAACATGGAGAAGCTCTAAGCAACGTGACGTAGAGATCACATTCACCTTTTGATGATTCACCTTTGTTTGTTTTCCCATTTGACAAGCACCACAAATGGTCTTCTCCACCTTTCCGAATTTTGGGAGCCTTACAACGGCTTCAAGTTTGGACACTTTCGCCACTTGTTTGAAGTTTGCATGGCCGAATCTTTGATGCCAAAGTTCCAACACATCGACTCGGGCACTCCTACAAGAGATATTTGGTGTAGGAACTACTCCATAGCAATTGTTGGTAGTCTTATATCCCTCCAAGACTTGAATCCCTACTTCATTTATGATCACATACCCCTTCTTTGAGAATTGAACAAGAAAGTCCTCATCACATATTTGAGTGATGCTCAAGAGATTCGCCTTAAGCCCTTTGATATATAGAACATCTTTCAATAGAGGTAGCCTCAGTATCTCAATAGTCCCTTTGCCAAGAACTTCAGCATGGCTTCCATCCCCAAATGTTACATAGTCACCAACCTTCTCTTTGAAAGACTTAAATAGTAATTTATCTCTTGTCATATGATGAGAGCATCTACTATCAAAATACCATAAACAAGAATTGAATACTTTCAAAGAGGTGTGTACAAACAAGCAGGCATGAGATAAGCACTCTTGACCTTTAAAAAGAAAATCATCTTCATTTTCTCTTCTCTTACTAGATTGAATTCTCTTTTTATGGTGATCAACCTTGTCACATAATATTCTATTTCTTCTTTTATACTTCTCAATCAATGAATTTGACTCACATAGACTATTGTGTAAGACATGGTTCTTGTGTTCAAGATACTTTAGCATATGAACAAACATTCTAGCATGTTTCTTTGTTTTTTAAAACTCTAGGAGTTCATTGTTAGGACAATCTTTAAAAATACTCATAGATTCATTATTACAAACATTTACACCACAATTCAACATGGCCTTTTCCATAGCCTCATCCATGACTATAAGGGGTCTAGGATCACACTAAGGATATAGAAATCTGTCAAAGTGTATCCGCTCTAATGCCAATTGAAAACTCACTTAGTGTGTAAAACACTTGTAAATGTTTAGACTCCCAAATACAAATTATCCAATACAATCTTATATTCAAACAATGTATGTGCGAAATATGAAATATAAGCAATGCCTAAATATGTAAACTACTCTAAGCCATGTTTTAATCACAACTCAATAGTAATTAAAAGCAAAGAGTAAGGGATAGAGAGAAGCAAACACAAGATAACATTGGTACATGTTATCGAAGAGAAAACCGAAGAACTCGGTGAAAAATCTCACCGTCGCCCTCTTAATAGTAAATGATTCATTAGAAAATCAGTTGAGATACATGAATAGCAATAGACCCTCCAAGCCTAATTTACCTGATGTACCTAAGCTTTTCCAGCTTCTTGCTCCAACAGGGTTATGCTTAACCTTATCTTCTCTAACTTACCGGATCCCTCAATTAGCCAATTGCATCAACCAATGTGAATTGGTTCTCTCTTGAACTGCTTTCCAAACACCAAGAACCTTTTCACTACTATGAATTTTGTGAGGTAAGGATTTGGCTTAAGATCCTCTCATGGGTATGACAATGGAGAGGGTGAGAGTAGAGGAATTTGGAGAATCAAATGTATAAGATTGTGGATGAATCAATCTTGTTGTTCTCTAGGGTTTCTCTCTCAAAATTCTCTCTGAAAGCTCTCTACATTTCGTAGATATAAGGGTATTTATTGTAACACCCCGGTTATTAATTGTAATTTCAAAGAAGCTTGATGGGCAGATAGGTAATTTTACTTGCTAGATATTTTAGGGACAAGCTTGGAAATAGGCTTCATCCCCTTAAGTCAGACCCCCCTCCCCCCCTCACTTTCACATTCACGTGTCTCCCTCTCTCCCTCTTTGGCCGGCCAAAGTAAGTGTCCCTCTACACTTTTCTTTTGTTTATTTTTCCTCACAAACATAACAAGCACTCCTCCCTCACTCTCTCCCACCATGTACCTCCTTCCCCACCATCATTTCCGGCCAGATCACCACAAAGCTCTCTAGAAACCTCTAAGGCATATTCATCTCTTTTGATTTAAGGTAAAAATTTCTAATCTATTAGTGGGTTTTATACTTTTTCTTAAGGTTATTTTAATCTAAGCTTTGATAATAATGTTCATGAGATTTATGAGCTTCTTGGGTGATGTTCTTGTAATTATGTATATGGGTTTTTGATTTGGTGGGCTTAATTGTTATATGGTTAAGGGTTTTTACAAATGGTGATCATTTGGGGTTTCTCCATGGTTAAAATTTGGGTTCCTTGAGCAATCGTGTGGGTTGATTTTGTGGAAGTTTGGGTAATTTTTGGAAGTGTGTTCTTGGCATTTTAAATGGCTTTGGCAAATGGGGGTGTGAATGGAGTGATAACTACGAATTTATGCAAGTTAAGTGTGATCATGTGCTTTTGCATACCAAGTGTTTGATAAGTTGTTTATATGAGATTTTTGGGTTTGATTCCTTGTTTTTAATATGCTTTAAATCTCGTGGTTTTAATGTGAGTAAATTCTCAAATAAATTGGGCTAGTCTTACAACTATAGCAATTTTCTAAAGCTGTTATGACAGATTTGAGTCAGCCGCAATGCATGATTTTTAATAAATTACAAAAAAATCGTTTTGGGCTGAATTTTCTGAGGTACATTGTATACATATAGGGGAATGTTCCCTTAAAGTTTTGAATTAATCGGATAACTTTTCATTGACCAAACAATTTTTACAAAAGGGCTGACCTGTTGGAAATTATCTGAAAGTGTGATTAGGATGCTGAGACTTTTAAGGAATTTACTCTAAGCTTTTGTTGTGTGGTTTGGCTTGTAAGTTCATATGTGCTTTCTTTGATAAGTGTTTTACTTTGGCTAATTTTATCATGGTTTGGTATTGGCATATGTTATATCAAGTTGGTACATGCACATTGTTTGTGGAAGGGAAATTAAAGGCTTTGGTCGTGTTGTAGTCCTATGAGTTTCTTGGATGCTTGTTTGGTTCTTGCTTGGGAAGGGTACTTGTCTTAGGACGAGCAAGCTAGACTTTAGGGCCTTTGGTTTGATTTTAGGGTATTGTTATGATTTATGGAGATAAGTGTGATGATACTTTGTGAAAGGCCTTGTTATTGATAAGTTTGATCATTGTGTTTCTAGGTTCCAATATTCTTGGTGATGGACCTAGTAATTGGATTAGTTGATTTTGTGGTGCCCGATTGAGGTAAAATTGGTTGGCCTTCCGAGATAAGTAGCTTTTTAATGAGATTTTTGGAAAATAACCATGTTTCATAAATATTGTTTTTGGGTCAAATACATTTTGGAAAATTTTATATGGATATATGTTTTCTTAAAAGTATTGTGTTGTGACCCTATTATACATTATTATATATGAAAAGTGCATCATATTTGGTATTGCATTTGGGGAAATGCATGAATTGTTGATATGGAAAAATGAGCATCTTTTATTTAATCTTTGATAGAGAAATCATGGATTTTATCGAATATTAGAAAGTTTAAAGATGCTTATCTTATCTTATTATGTGGAAAATTGGTAGAAAATCTCTTGACAAGAATGAAGTTGAAAACCTTACAAACTTTGTAGAAGTTAGATTATTTAAGGTTTTGCTGAAGCTACCTGGATATGAACTATGTGTCTCAAAGTAATGTATACCTGTGAGCTTTATGTGGTTTTAACACCATGCCATGTGTGATTTTTCGATGATCACCCGATTTAGTTTTCGTGGTCTTTGTGACAATGGAATCAAATCCAGGTCAGTGCCCTTTCACTTTGGATGACGCGTTCTTCCCTGCTGTCCATGGGGGGAAGAGGTTCCTTGATTGTGTGTGAGTGAGGCTGCTGCCCATGGGGCCAAGAGACCACATGCAAGAGAGGTCCTATTTGATGTGCTCTCTCTACTGCCCATGGGGGGAGAGAAAAACCTTAAGGGTATGGGTGAGGCTGTTGTCCATGGGGCCAAGAGTTTGCATACCAGAGAGGACAATATCATGCCAGTTGTGAATGGGTGGATCCCCTGACCGGTCTATGTGGTAGTGTGGTATCTTTGTGATAAAATTACCGTATGTTAGATTTTATGGCTTTGGAAACTATATTGTTAGTGCTCACATATTATGGTATATAGTTTCAAGGTATTTACTTTGAGAAACTTTGTGTTTCATTATTTAATCATTCTTGTCATATTATTATTATTAAAGATGAAACTTACATTTCCCCCACCCCCATTAATTATGCTACTTACTGGGCTTTAGCTCATTCCACTCTCCAACAGTTTTTCAGATAAATTTGTTATACCTCGAGCACGGAGCTTGTTTTATTGGTGGTGATCGGAGCATTATGCTAATTGAGAGATTTGTGCTATGATTGGTTGGTGGCTCAACTTTCTGAATTTATTGAGGCCATAGCTAACTCTATCGGAGGTTGGGCTCTTGAGGTTTGTTAGCATTGGACATGGTAGGCATAGATTCTATCATTGAGATTGCCTAGCCTAGGAAGGATTGTGATTTGATGTTGATTCATTTGGAGTTTTGGAATTTCGTGTATAATTGGAGACATTATTTGTATATTGTATTGTTTGTAAATGTGTTATAGGGCTCTGACTTGTAATATGAAGATTTTAGTATGGTTATTTATCCTTATCATGGGTCAAGGAAAAAAAAAAAAAATCTCCTACGTTCTCGCTCTTATGGTTCTTCTCTCACGCTTTGGACCCTTTTGGATTTGGGGTGTGACATTTATAGTCGGATATGAGATGGAATGTAAAAAGTCAGTTTTCAGCAAAACAGGGTGCATTGACGACTCACTTCGCGACTGGGATGAGTCGCGAGTTCCAGTCGCAAGTTACCAGACTGGCTAGACTGTACTTTTTGTCCTGTAGTGATCTAGCTATCTTGACCCTTCAACTTCTTGCGTGCTTCACACGTGTGCTACATTCTGGCAAGTCACCACTCGTGAGTTGCCTCTTGATGCACACATTTGATCAATTCTTCATGCTCTCTCACACACAATCTTTATATTATTCCCACCTAAATACATGATTTCTAAATACTAAATTATAAGCAAATTTGACACGGAATAAAGCCAACACATAGTTGAATAAATTCAACTTTACAAAAACACTTTTCATCCTTTATGTTTAGGATAGTCCACAATTCCTCTCTCAATTTTAAAATTAAGCAATTTTTTACTTAATATTTTGAAAAATAGCAAATTTGTCATATTGTTGTTCTCTTAGTTAAACCCTAATGAAAGTTTATGATTTTTAAAATATTCCATTGTGTAATGTCTAAAATACCTCCACTAAATTTTAATGTCCCAAAAATTTTCTTCATGAACTTTAAGTTTAAAATGGTAATAATGCTTAGAAAGTTGGAATGATGATATAAGGTGTTTTATTTATTATCTAGAGAACATTGATTTTCTAAATTTAAATATTTGAAACTTATAATTTATTTAATGGAAAATTCGATGACATATGCCTTTTGTTATTTTTAAATTTTTTTTTCCTTCCTAAAATGGGTGTTCATTAAAAACTAAGTAAACTAAATATTGCACCTAGACTCATGTAGAATGGTAAAGAAGAAAGTATGAATGACAAAATTTTTCATTGTGTATGGTTAAAGGTGCTTGATGAAGAGTTTCAATTGAAGCATATGACATCATTCATTAAGAAAGTTTAAATATTGTGACATGTCTTAGTAAAAATCAATTGCTTATCGTTTGAAGATGATAATATTCATTAACATTCTTAGAAGTTTTTAGTGAGTGGATATTGTCTTTAGTAAGTAAGTACTAAGAAACTATTATAATAAAATAGATATTCATATGTTAAATAGCTACCATAACTTTGTGTGTATAAAAATTCTTATACGAATGAGATTAATTTTGTATGACATAATTTTTTATGTATAGAGTTATATTTCTTCAAGTAGAAATTTTATCTTAATTTTCTTACTTAAGGGTATGTTTAGTTAAGTGAATTTTAGGAAAGATGAAAAAAAAAAAAAAAAACAGGGGAGAAAACACTTTTGATAGTTGTTTGGTGGGATCCGAATATTTTCTGATGGGACTCATCAAAATATTTTCTCCCCAAATTGGGGAGAAAACGGAAGAAAAAACACCATGCCAGCCAAATACCAGATTTACCCTCCTTTTTCAGTGTATCTAACTATGCATATTTTCTATGCATTGAGTTACGTTCACACCTCACACTGGCTGAATTCGTCTTGCACTTTTTGGCTTTTTGTTTTTCCCTTTTTTTAATCAACGGCGGTGTTATCAATTGTGGTCCTTCCACTCTTTTTTTATTATTATTTAAGAAAGCACCTCTAACTAGCTAGTGATTATTAACCAGTCAGTTTTACATCATCATCTCGATCTAGCAAAGACTAAAGAGTCCAATTGATCATTAAGATGTGATTGGTCTAGGTCAGGGCTTGCAAGACATTGAAATTTCCGAGGTCGATCGGTGCACGACATTGATATGATGCCCAACACCACACTAAATCAAGTTACAATGCCAAAAAAAATGGCAAATACCACGATATTTACCCTTAAAAAAAAAAAAATTAATAGAAGAATACCATGCATTTACTTGAACAATGTTACAGATCTAGTTCTCTGTCCAATCATAAATGGCCATGTCATATCACTAAATTTATGTGATGCATTAAAAAATAAAAAACCAATTAAAAATCACCATGTACTTTGTTCATACATACACAAATGTTCACTTGGCTGGGGCTCGGCAAATGCAATTTTTTTTTCTAAAAATAGAAACAAGAGTTTAGTTATTCCTATTAATAATGAGACCTACTAAGAAGTACATGGTTACATTTGCCGAGCCCCAGCCAAGTGAACATTGTGTATTTGTGTATGCCTGAACAAAGTTAAAACCGCGTTGGTAGTGATCAAAATGTCAACATTGGCGTGCTACTGCTTATCCCAGTGTTTATAAAAAAGTAATATTAATTATAAATTGATGACGATATAGGCTTGAGAGAAATATATTGAGAGAAAAATTCGAGTTATGAAATAGGTCGTATCATTAGCCTACCGCGTTAAGCTCCACGAGTGACAATGGACGCGACTACGTGAGGAAGCTGGACTGAAAAGCTCACCAACTACCACAACATATAGAATTATAGATTGTATGTTACGTTCGTTTTCGCGTCGAGGCCCATTATGTCTCACTGTTGACAACATGGTTTCATTGACTTTGATTTTAGTTCTCAACGTGCTACATTCGCAATATTTAAATAAGGTTATATATATATGTGTATATAAAAATTTTGACAACTTCCTCTTAAAAGTTATCATAATTACATTCTAAAAAAAAAAGTTATCGTAACTTTTGATTGGAGTTTATGTTTTGATTTTATCTTAGAACGTTCTTTTTCTCTGTGTTTGTTTCTTAAAAAAAATGTGCTAACATTTTTGACATTAGTTGATGTGTTAAGCTTATATTAATTTTTATCTTGGCTAACCCTTAACATTATATTTTTACATATCATTAACAATTCCCATCAATAGGTGTCAAATTTGTTTTATGTTTTTTTTTTTATCTATAGACCTTCTCATAATGTTTTTTTTTTTATTTTATATTTTATAACAAATTTTAGGTGGCAATCTTTTATTGGCTAGTTCTTATTTAAGCTCACCATTGACATTTCATTTTAACTTACCACAAACAATTTCTCAAATAAGATTGTTTTGAAATTGTTGTGTCTCTGTTATTATTCATTAGTTTAATGAAGCTGCCGAAGGAAAATAATAAACAAAATTTCTTTATAAATAATTTAGCTAGAATAAAAATTTAAAAATCTTCTATCCCATTTTTAAGTGTTTTACTTTGTTTTATCTCAATCATAACTTGTCATTTTTTTTTTCTCTTTCCGGATGAAATAAACAAATTTAAATTAGTTTCTTAAAACTCTCATTCGCATCCTCTGTGATTGTCCTTCATCTTCTGCTCACTCATGTGACATATTTTATAAACTAATTATAGTTTGATGAAATAATAGTACCATATTTGTTTTTGTCGAGCTCCCCAAGTGACAACGCGGTCGACGTTTCCGCCGTTATAAGTCCATATCATGGTTCTTTTTCACTGTACACGACCGTCCTCAGAGTCAGTCGAGAGACTAAGATTATCATTAATGGCATGTCATCAGATATGACAATTAATGATTTTTTTTTTCAACTCAAAGTCAGTCAAGATGATATGATAAATGGAAATCTGAAGATTGATAACGCGGTTAAGTTTTTTTTCAGCCTTGCGTTCTTAATTTCTTTCTCATTCCTTCGAGATTTCGACGAAACTGCTTTCAAAAAACTCGGTATAAATTTTGATTAATTTCTTTTCATCTTTTCTTTGTCATTTCGATGAAGCTGCTTAAAAACTTTCATTTCTTATTAAAATCTTAGTGAGAATAGTTTGGGAGATGTTGTACATTGTCATCTACTTATAAAGCTCTTCTTCTTCACCATCAATACAGTTATTTCTTCAATCTTTTCCTTTTCTCCATAACTGTTTTTGTTTAGGTTACCCTATTTATTTATTTGTTTTTTTTTCCTTATTGCAGAAAGGGTCTTTTCCAGCAAGGTTTGGCATGCTGTGGAGTGCCTAATTTAGACAAGCTAAATAATGTTAACCAGCAAAAGCTCTAGAAACGAGGTCCTTGAGTCTCAGAAAACGGTCTCTCCAGGAGGAGATGAATCTGAGAAAGGTTCTCTTTTTCCTGTAGCCTCATCATCCATTTCCTCTTACAGTAATATCAAACCCTATTTATTTATTTGTTTTTTTTTCCTTATTGCAGAAAGGGTCTTTTCCAGCAAGGTTTGGCATGCTGTGGAGTGCCTAATTTAGACAAGCTAAATAATGTTAACCAGCAAAAGCTCTAGAAACGAGGTCCTTGAGTCTCAGAAAACGGTCTCTCCAGGAGGAGATGAATCTGAGAAAGGTTCTCTTTTTCCTGTAGCCTCATCATCCATTTCCTCTTACAGTAATATCAGCCCAGATGGCACAGGAGCAGTAAGTTTTCTGTATATATTTTCCCCTTGAAACTTGGGTCGATCGGTATGGGATCGATAGTGAAACTTTGGTTTGTTTGTGCTTAAGCATATGAATAAATCTAGTAACATGTCCAATATCACAACATATTGAAGTGGTTGACAATAAGAATTAAAGGCACTTTTTTTTGCAACACTTATAGTTGATTGTTTCAACAAGTAACGCGAAAAGAAAATGGATGTGTCGATATTGTTTTTGTTGAAATATTCTAACTTTGAAAGACTTGCTCTAAATTCCGTGAAAATTTTAATGACCTGAAAAATAAAGCTTATATTTTGGGTCTTATTTTAGGTCAGTGGTGGTCATGGTGGAGACATAGAGTCTCAAAAAAGGGTCTTGTCAATGGCCAGCATAGCTTCAGAAGCAGATAAAGCTGACAAGGGTTCTGTTGCTCTAGACTTTGTTTCCTCAAGGACTTTTAATATCAGCCAGGATGACTCAGGAGAAGCAGTAAGTACAAGTTCTCTATTTTCTCCCCCATGGATCTATATATGGCAAAAAGTATACCTTTAATTTCTTTGAGCTTGGCTTATTTGTTGAGCTCTCACAAGCCACAGCCATGAGAAAAGAAGAAAGAAAAACCGCTGCTTTCTTGTGCCCTACTTGCAGATGAATGAGCTTTAGTTATCTCTTCAAGAGACGAGGTGATGAAGTATGCCTTCGAGTCATGAACTAAGTTAATTAACTTCGTTCATGACTTGAAGGCATACTTCATCACCTCTTGTATAATGATTTTAACCTTGTGTTTTGATGGAGGGACATGACAAAAGGAGAGGAGAATAGAGGATAAGGTGATCGGAATATACTTTCTTAGTGCTTGTGTCTGCCTTCAAGTCAACTGAGTTCAAAAATTAACGTAGGTTTGAATGGAGGAAGATATGGATAGATATCACCCTTACCCTTATTCTCCTCTCCTCTCTCTCATTTTCCTTCTCTTCCAAACATAACATTAAAGAATAGCAAAAATACTAATGTATAATCTAATTGATATTTTGCAGGCTGAGAAAATCTCCAACAATTGTATTGGTGTTGCAAAACTGCAATATTCTCCTCTCCTCTCTCTCATTTTCCTTCTCTTCCAAACATAACATTAAAGAATAGCAAAAATACTAATGTATAATCTAATTGATATTTTGCAGGCTGAGAAAATCTCCAACAATTGTATTGGTGTTGCAAAACTGCAACAAGCAAACGTTGCTGGGGTGGTAGAGGAGGACTTGGATTCAATGCAGAAGGTTGGAGGCATCCAAGATATTGCAGAGGCTCTAGATAAAGATTTAGAGAAGGGAATATTCCCTGGTCTTGAGCAAGATCTATGCTCTCAACGCATAAGTAACACACTCTCCCCAACACAAGCCCCTGCCCTTGTTTCAATGCTACGGGATGGAAAACTCATACTGGAAGGAGATGAATCTGAGAAAGGTTCTGTTGCTCTAGACAATGTCAGCCCCAGTGACACAAGAGAAGCAGTAAGTTTATTTTTTCCTCCTGTGGATCTATAGTAGTGGATAGTGAAACTTTGGTTAATTTGTTTGAGCTTATAAGTCATATACTTGATCTGAATTACATGCTTATTTTGTCTGTTTGAAAATTAAAAGGCCTTAAAGATAAAGTTCGTACTTCTTTTAGGTCAATCTTGGTAATGGTAGAGACCTTGAGCATGCTTACTTTGTATGTTTGAAAAACTTAAGGGCCTTAAAGATAGAGTTCGTTTCTCTTTTGGGTAAGTGCTGGTAATGGTAGAGAACTTGAGTCTCAGCAATTGATATTGTCAATGGGCAGTATCTGAAAGACACCGTTGGTACGAAATCGTTTTGAAACTGAAGGAGCAAATTCACATGCTATAAGAGCAGATAAAGCTGTGAAAGTATACGTTTTCTATTTTCTAAAGCATTTTTTTTTATATAAATAGATTCATCTTATAATTTTGATAAAAATCATTACAATTCATCGTGATATTATATGTTATCAAATTGAAAAGCAAAAAATAAAATAAAATAAAATAAATCATAAAATAAATTTGATCTCTTTATTTCTCTATAGACTATAGAGATGATTGATAATAAAACTTTGGGTGGTTTAAGCTAGCTTGGGTTTATACTTTATACTTGATTTGATGGAGCTATATTCAAGTTACGGACTCGCGAGTCACGGCCAAGATTATCAATCATTTTGGTAAACGTATACAAATTGTTTTGAAACTGAAGGAGCAAATTCACAAACTACAAGAGCAAACAAAGCTGTGAAAGTATACTTTTTCTATTCTCTAAAGCATTTTCTTTATTTTAAATAGATTCATTTTATAATTTTGATAAAAATCATTACAATTCTAAAGATAAATCGTGATATTTTATATATAATTAAATTGAAAAAAATAAAATTTTAATTGTAAAATAAATTTTATCTCTTTATTTCTCTACCGTCTATAGAGACTGATTGATAGTAAAACTTTAGTTTGTTTAAGTTAGCTTGGGTTTACACATTTTTTTTTTTTAGATAGTTATAATATATTGCTAGCATCGCAATTTGAATAATTTTTCCTCCTAAACCCCAAGCACTTTAAACATGGAAATGTATAAATTATGTTACAAGACTCTTGGTAAGGCTTATACTTGATTTGATGGAGCTCTTTTATTAAAATATGGAAGCAGGTGACAAAAAAGTAATAAAGGGAAAAAGTTAACAGATAGCCTAAAGTATTGGTTAAAAACAATATTTTTGAAAACTTTTAAGAAAAAAGAAAAATCAACTAAGTTTTGTAAAATTTTTTTATATTTTTCATAAAAGTAGTATCAAATTTTTTTTAAAATAGTCAATTAATAAATGCTCCAAGTACAACCATTAAACTAACCCATAAACCTATATTTGACATGAAAAACTTACAAACTTGTATTTACCCTCTAAGTAAAGGGCCTTGAAGACGCACTCATGAACTGGTATTTACCCTCTACGTAAGGGCCTTGAAGACGCTGGCCGTATCTTAGCTTCTCAGGGCATACTTCGGCTCAATCACATGATGGTCATAGGCTTGCTTTGAATCTTGGGGCATATTTTGACTCATCGCCTTGCTTTAAACTCGCCCAAGATCTAAGAGCAGCCATTAAATGAATTCGAGAATCCATTATGTTCTTTTTTTCCTTTTCTTTTTCTTTTTTAATAGGTGTTTTGGTACATGTTTTCACTATATTAAAATGCGACTTGAAATGTTAAAAAGTACTACTTTTTCCTGCACAAAAGTTGCAACATTAAAGTGAAAATGATTTTTCCGAGAAAAACATTAGTTGTGTTATTCAGTCTACATCTATGTCAAAAGTCATCCTAGTCAAAGAGTTGTATATTTTGGCATCAAACCGTTTGGTTGTCTATATACAAAGGAGGACAATGATTATTTTTTAATAAATTGTTTTGTTGAGTGTGTGGTGCACAAAGCAACACATACAACGAAATACTTCTCTCGATCACCATCCATTTCTAAAGAAAAATCACGTGTAAAAAAACTCTTATTATTATTATTATTATTATTATGGGTTGACTTCAAATTATATTTGGTGTAACTTTATATAATGTTATATCACTCAATATTTTTTAATTGGTAGCGAATATTGACAAATTCATCGTTAGATTACATTATCTTCATATATTCTTCATGCTTGCAAAATTTCAAAGTGGTAAAAAATTAATAGTCATGTCATCAATCAATTGTTAAAATTCAAATTTTTGTAGTTTAAAATAATGCACAAAAGATGAGTTTATGAATCAAATGATAAATAACATCCGATTAATATGAAAATTGGCATGTATGTTAAGAACATATAAAACATGTAATTCAACAGTTGGATTTTCAAAATATTAATTCAATAATAAGTTATTGGGTGGTGTAACATTACTTAGAATTATACTAGGTGTAACTTGAACTCAACCCTATTATTTTTATTATTATTATTAGAGATGAGTTCAAGTTACACCTAATATAACTTCACAAGAGTTACACATTTTGTGAACCATTGATTACTATTAGATCTAAGGGTCAAAAAATACTCATAGTAGTATCATTATTACTCCCTAGAAATTAGTAGTATCATTATTACACATTTTTCTTTTGTCCATATCATCACCTTCTTCTTCTTGTCTTTCTTTTTGCACTATACTTTCAGGCCTCCACCATTCATAAAATTTTCAAGATAAAATTGTAAATACAAGCTATCTTTATTTTGTTTTAATAAACACGATTTCCATTTTGCCAACTCATTTATTTGTCCATCTTTGTATTATGTAGCCAATATGATGGTAAAGAAATAATATCACATTCAACCCTCAAAAAGCTAAACGTGACTCTTAAAACCATTTTCTTATGTTCATTGTAAGACTAGTTGTGTGCTTCAACTTTAGGCAATTTACATTGTGATTCTTTCTTGTATTTCTTATTCTAAAATTTTCCCAGAAGTCATTTAATAATCATCTGGTGTATTAATTTTGTTTTTCAAGTATATGTTGAATTAAACCATTTTTTTTTTTTTTCAAATCAACAAACATCAGACATTATATTGATGTCAATTGGAACTATATGATCTACAACCCTAGAGTTTCCCTAAGACTTTACATGGCTATGAAGTACAAAGTAGGAAAAAAAAATACAAAATAGGTTTCTTTGCACAAGAAAAGGCTAAAAGAGACCCATGCTAATCTAATTGATCTCCTATGAAATGCCACTAAATAATCGCAAAATATCTTGTGCAAAGAAGCTTGCTAAATCATGATGGGAACTTTCCATACTAAATTCGAGAAATCTGAAGTGTTTGACTACAAAAATCCAGCCCTTGTCCGATGATGATATGGACGAAACTGTAGAGAGAAACTGTAGAGAGATGATGAAGGCCTAAAAGTATAATGCAAAAAGAAAGACAAGAGAAAGAAGATGATGATATGAATTTTTTTCCCTTTAATAAGAAGAGCTAATGCCTAAATCACTAATTTCTAGGGAGTAATAATGATTCTATTATGAGTATTTTTTAACCTTTAAATCTAATAGTAATCAATAATTCACAAAAAATCTAACTCTTATAAAATTACACAAGGTGTAACTTGAACCCATCTCTTATTATTATTATTATTATTATTATTATTATTATTATTTATGTTAATAGTTTCCGCTTTAAACATCTCAAAATTTTCTTGTCACCTTTCCTTGCAAAAACAAGAAATGGAAACTAAATTCATTTATAATTAATTGCAAGATCTTGATTATAGTTACACATTGAAAATAAATTTTATATGCAACTCGTAACTTGTAAGAGACATGTTTAGTATGTGGTAATAGATTCTATAAAGAATGATTATTCTTGTGAAATAGTTATTCGGTTATTTGGTTGTATAATCATTATAGTGAATAGTTTTATTTTAAAAATATTTATTCTTTAAATTAAGGAGTAGCTATTCCTCTCCAAAATGATTGGAAATGTTGTATAAAAAAAATAACTATAAATGTAAAAGTAATTATTTAATACATGTAATAATTTTTAAATTAATATATTTTAAAAAATACAAACCATTCATATGCATAATCTTTTACAAATTTTCTATATGTAACAATTAGTTTTACAACTAAACTTATGAATAGTGAAAGTTCATTACATTATCTTTTATTCTTAATAATAAATATTACTATTGCTATCATGATCTCTATTTAATATGAATATACCAAATGTGCATTTAGTTTTTGGGCGTTCTACCAATTTGATCTCTTATTAACATGGGAGCATCCCACGCAATTAGTCCATGACCAACAAAACACTTAAAGAATAGTGAGTACTCCTTAGTATTTTTGCATAGGTTTTATTTTGGTGAAATTATTGTTTCACATCTAATTATAGTGTCACATTCTTCCACATCATATCTACATTCTTTCATACCATTTGTGAAATGTAGATATTTGGTGTGAAAGTGTGGGATATTATGTATATTTTACATCAAATTCTTCACCTAGAAATAGGGATATATAATGGACCAATAATCCCAAATAAATAAATAAAAGACTATGTTGCTACTTCAATATTCTATTTCCGTATAAAGCTGCTTTAACTTGGCTATGCGGAAAAGTGCAGTGGTAGACTTATAGTTCTCAATTTGAAGTGTAAAGTTTAGCATCTTCAAATCAAGTTTCAGATTATGATTATTTATTCTTCTGGCCATATAAGATGCAGATTTTAACTTGATAATTAAAAGAATTGTTCACATATTAAGCATAAGGATTGATTAGCATATTTGATCATTTGAGTTACTGAATGTTTTTTTGACGAGAAATCATGAAAAGAAACCATGTTTTGTAAATTTTTGCATCATTTTGTTTCCAAATGAGTCACACATGGCACACACCACCCTTTTGATTGAGTTAAGTCGCAGACTATTTTGTTTTTTAAATAATTATGTTATTTGCAAAATTCTAATATATCATCTTATTGTTATTTCTCAGGATTTGGAAATCTCTTCTGCATCACCTCAAGTCTCCATTAGTGTAAATTTGGATGGTGAGAATGACCAATGTATCTTTGAGGTAAAACTCCAACAAGCAGTTATTGCCAATATGGTAAAGGAAAAGAACTTGGATTTAATGCAAAAGTTTGGAGGCATTCCAAGAATTGCAGAGGCTCTAGGTACTGATTTAGAGAAGGGAATCCTTGATTTTAAGAAAGATCCATGTACTCGACACATGGATATAGCTAACTCATCACCCTCCCTAACACAGGCTCCTGCACGAGGCTGCTTCAATTCACTCTTGAAAACATGCAATGATTGGAGTATTTTTCTTCTTTTCGTGTATGCAATGCTGCTTCTTGGCTTTGGGATTGTTATGAAAAGCCCAACCGATTGGCATAAAGGTGTCATCACAATTCTTTTCATCATGGTGCTTGTGGCTATTCATTCCTTACGGGAACTTTGGCTTGAACGTTCGCGGCAGATGTCAAGAACGCAGAAAACTTTGGAAATGCACCAAGTGGAAGTGGAAGTCGAGGTCATCAAAGGGGGAAGCTCGCAGAAAGTATCCATCTCAGATGTTTTGTTAGGTGACATAGTATGCCTCGAGAGGGGATCTCTAGTCCCTGCTGATGGTTTGCTCGTATCTGGTGAATACATAAAACTAGATGATGATCTTGACTCCATCATTAACAACGAAAACCCATTTCTGTTCTATGGTCCAAAGGTGATTGATGGAAAAGGTCGCATGCTAGTTACATCAGTGGGCATGAACACGACATTGGGTGACTTGTTAAGCAAGGTTACCTATGGCGCCCTCAACAAGGCCCATTACCAGGGCAACTTGATAAGCTGAACACTGGCATACAAATTACAGGGCTTTTACTCTCCATCCTCAACCTTGTAGTGTTGTTCTTCCATTTTATGCTTCAAAAGAAAAGATTTCATTTCAACCTCCCAGACCTCAAGGGGAAAGCAATTGCAAGTAAAGAGATCATGGATACGAGTAAGAAAATTTTCTTGACACCAAATGGGAAGTTCAACACGTTATCAACTTCAATTCTTACGTTTCTGTTTGGAGTAACAGAAGGGATACCTTTTGTAGTCACTCTTGCCATTGTTTATTGGAATAAGAAGATGCTATTTGGCAAGGCCACTGTTCAAGAACCCTTGGCTTGTCTCACCATGAATTCAGTCACGACTGTCTGTATTGACAAAAGTGGTTGGCGATCACTAAACCCGGTGGAAGTTGACATGGACTCGACAAGAGGAGAAATAGAAGCTTGGATAAATGCTGGAGTCAATATCATACTGGTTTCAGAAGATAGTGTCTCAATATTGGAAGACATAGCTTCTGATTATGGACTACTTCCCAATGCAGATAAATTGAAGCTTGAGGCTAAAGAGTTTCGAAACTGCACCAACGAAAAGCGGATGGATGAAGTGGATAAAATCATCTTAATGGGAAGTTTAATCCCTTCTGACAAGCTCCTTCTAGTGCAATGTTTGAAGAAAAAAGGTCACACAGTAGCAATGGTTGGAGTTAAACCAAATGTGATTCCAGCACTAAAGGAAGCTGATGTAAGGATCACCATACAGACTTGTAGCAGTGAAATGGTTAGAGAAAGTTGTAACATCATCATCATGGATGTAAATCTCAGTATCTTGGTCAGTCTTGTCAGATGCGGAAGATGTATTTATGACAATATTTGCAGGTATTTGCAACTTGAGCTCACCATGAATATAGCGGGGTTGTTGATAACCTTTATCATGACCACGATTTACGGATATTCTCCAATTACAACCATCCAATTAGTCTGGGCAAACTTTGTTGTGACTCTTCTTGGTGGCCTTGGATTATTGACAGAGCCACCATCAAAGAAATTGATGGAAAAGCCACCATTGAAAAAAACTGAACCACTTATCAACATGACCATGTGGACTAACGTTGTCATCCAAGCTCTGTATCAATCTGGCGTCTCAGTGACATGGCAATTCAAAGGGCAAACCATGATTGGTATTAACAAGGAGGTTAGTAATACCATCATCTTCAATAGTTTTGTCCTCTGCCAAGTCTGTAGCATTATTAACGCAAGACAAGTGAAGAAGATGACTGTGGCTGAGCACTTTCCTCGTAACCCATTGTTTTGGTTGGCAGTGGGTGTTATTCTGCTGCTGCAGGTGGTTTTTGTTGAAATTACACATATTCTAGCAGTGTTAGCATATGCAAGGTTGAATTTGTTTCAGTGGTTTATTTGTCTTTCAGTTGGGATGGTTTCATGGGTTATTAATTGTCTACTNTGCATGCATTGTTGATAAGCAGAAAAACGTGTCGTGCATCACTGAATGACAAGGTACAAGTCGGCGAAGTCCCGAATGTTCGTATTGATATCTTTCATTATTGATCTGTTGAAGCAAGTAGCCACGAGGTGTGCTGTGTTACTAGAAGAAGACTAGAAGCTATAATAACTAATGTTACGTGTGATAATGTAACGATTATACGTTGTTTAATGCAACGACTTCTCTGTTGCTGTGTATTTCTGTATTTCTGTCTTGTATATACTATATATGTATATGTACTTCATCTCTTGAATATATGACCATTACTCTGAATTCATTCTCTCGTTTTTTTCTCATCTCACTGAGTTTATAGTTTATCAATTCATTTGAGGTCTAGGAAGCACCTGCACGGATTCGGGTCAACAGGTGCAATAATACGACTATTTTTATAAAAAAAAATTAGACACGGTGTGGTAGGATATATTTATTAATTAATTATTAAATATATTTTTATAAGATGGGTTCAAGTTACACTTAGTGTAACTTCACAAAAGTTACACATTTTTTGGATCATTGATTACTATTAGATCTAAGAGTCAAAAATTACTCATAGTAATATCATTATTACTCCCTAGAAATTAGTGATTTAGGCATTAACTCTTTTTATTAAAAAAAAAAAAAAAAAACTATAGCATTAACTCTCCACTGTCTTCCATGTCATCATCTTCTTCCTCTCATCTTCTCTCACATCTTTCTTCTTGCACTATGTACTTTTAGGCCAGCACCATTGATTTCTTAACAGTATTTTGTCTTGAGGTACTGGAATATTTTAGAAGTATATGGCCAAAGTCACATTAGTTTTGGAGAAATATCTTATCATGACATCCTCCATTGTCGAAGGCTTTGTTCTGCTGTTGAGAGTAAATCTTTTGGTTCCATTGCTCTAATGGAATGTTGCTCATAGCAAGTTTAATGAAGTAAAAGTTGTAAATCTGCATTGCAAGCTATTTTTGTTCCCTGTGCTGGGTGGCAATATTGGCAAATTCATGAAGATGCATTTCTTTTTAATGTAGCTGTCGTCAATTGATACTTTTCAATTTCCTTGGGTTTGAAGTTTAATAGCCTGATCAATGCTAAAAAGTAATAATTGGTTCCTCATTGAATGTATTTATTTCTAGTATCTGCTATCCTTGAGTACACTTCCTATCATTTGGTTTGGTATTTTGTTTTTGGGAAACATTTTTGGCTTGTTCTATAGGAGTCACTAGGTGTTGTGATTTATTTTGATCTTTAATTTTGAGTACTGTTGTAATTAGAAGCGGGAGATGCCATAATGATTTGATTAGAAGTATGGGGGTGGTCTTTGATAAAATGAAACTCATATTTCGGTCACTTTTGGAGGGGTGGTGGTGCTACTGACCATCGGTGTTAGTAGTCAATCCTCTATTAATGCTACCTTTAGTTTTCACTTGAGAATCGTCTCTCTGACTAGCCTAGCGTGAAGTGGATTTGGTGGATGTACACGCGCACTGGAGGCATTTTAACATCTTCAGGGCTGCGAGTTAGCTAAAATTCTACTTTAGATTTCTTTTTGAGTTTTAAGTAGAGAACGATTGTTGAGACTAATAATTTCTAAAACCCTCATGACAAATTTTATTCAAGGTACTGCCAAAACTCAAATGGATGAAAAAAAATTTCTCCTTTTTTCAAATCATATACTGTGGTTAAGTAATGGCAAAACGATACTCCCTCCATTATAATTGATTTCGCAAAATGGTAATCATGTTTATTAAAACAAAATAAAGATAGCTTGCATTTACAATTTAATCTTGAGAATTTTATGAATGGTGGAAGCCTGAAATATAGTGCAAAAAAGAGGAAGAAGATGATGATATGGAAGGGGGAAAAAAAAAAGAGTTAATGATATGTTTTTTTTTTTTTTTCCCCCCTTTGATAAGAAGAGTAATGCCTAAATCACTAATTTTTAGGGAGTAATAATGACATTACTATGAATGTTTTTTGACCCTTAGATCTAATAGTAATCAATGGTCCAAAAAAGATGTAATTCTTGTGAAGCTAACTTGAACTTATCTCTATTTTTATTTTTATTTTCTATATATTGATAAACTTTTTTTTTTTTCACGAAACATATATTAATTTAAAAACAATAGAAGACAATAAAGTGAATACATAACTATTGCATGATAAATCAAGAAAAGAAAAAAAAAAAACAATCGACATTTTTTTTTTTCAATTAACAGTAAAACTTTTCAAAAAAACACAAAAGCCATCAACATATTTTTTTCCTTATCACAAAAAGAAAAGAAATCAACATACATACATATATATATATATATATATTTTTTTTCAATCAAGAAATCAATTCAATAGTACAACTTATTAAAAATAAGTGGTGAGTCCAAATGAGAACTATTAGCAACTTGTTACCAAAAATTGTTGTGAAATTATTGCGAAATATTGTGTTCATAATCCTACTATAAAATGTTTTAGTTTTAATTTTTTTATATAAAATATTTACGCACATGGCCACCTTTTTTTTTTTTTTTTTTTTTTCATGAGACTCAAAATTGTTGTTCTAGCTTCATCAAAGAACAACTGTACAAATTCCAACATCTGAGCACCAAAATTCAACAATTCAAATCCACTTCTGTCAACATCACTCTGAGTGTTAACGTATATAATGTTGTGGGCTTTAGGCCCAAATTAGGTTACTTGTATAGCACACATATTTACTTGTACTGCACACATATGCCTCCTATATAAAGGCACATATGTACATTCTTTTATGATAAAATACAATACAATTACATTTAGTATTTCTAACATAGTATCAGAGCCACTGCTCTGACATTTTCTTAGCAGTCTTGTCTTTATTGGTGTCACTCCATTCTTAGCATTGCTTCCGCCATCACAGCAGTCACCACAGCCTCTCGTTGTTGAACCTCTAACGTCTTCCAGCCGTCGTCTTTGGATTCCAGACTTGTAGCCACCGTTGTTAAGGAGTCCTGCGCTACAAAGACCACTGCCTTTTGCATCACCGCCGCAATATTGCTCCGATAAAGTTTGTGAAGGTACTACAGAGATCGTCTTGCACCGATCCACACACTCGTGGACGCCTCGAAGCCATCGGAGACTGCACGCGCCTCCACGCGCCACTCAAAGGCTCTGCGTCGAAACGCACACGCTCCACATGCCTCCCACGCACCACTGCATAGCTGGGTTCCTCCTCACGCGCTCCCACGAGCCGACCCTACAGTGCCACGCACCCTCACGCGCTCTCACGCGCCATGTCTGCTCTCTCATGCACTCCACGGGCCTGATGCGCGAATCTACTCTTCCACGTCAGCCCTAGCTGACGTCAGCGCCTTGTCATCTGCTGACGTCATCTCACAGTCAGCCTGCTGACATCATCTGTTGACTTTGACACCGTTGACCGTTGACTTTTAGAGTTGACTTTGACCAGGGTTGACCGTTGGCTTTTTTGCCAGAGTTGACTTTTGCAGTTCAGGTGCTCCTTACCCAGTTTTTCGCGTAGATTTCATTTTTGCAATCCATTTTTGCATATTTTGCTTTTAAATGAAGAATAAGGATAGTTCTTCTTATTGCAACAATCGTCGCTGCCATTCCATCAAACTTTTTTGTCAATTTTGCAAATGTTTTGGCCACACTATTAAGAGTTGCTATCATCGCAACAAATCAGCTGTTTCAATTTCTGCTGCTACTGTTGCTAACACTGAGAGTGTCCAACCAATGGCTCCCGTCTCTGCACAGTCTCAGTCTTCTGGATCCACTTTCACCATTTCCAGAGATGACCTTATAAATATCATCGCCAATGTCATTCGTATGGTTGGTAATGCATCTTATTCCTCTTCTCTCTCAGCCTTATCTGGTATGTCTCCTACCTCTTGGCTTATGGATTTTGCTTGTTGCAATCACATGACACCTCACTCGTCCTTATTTTCTGAACTTAAACCTGCACCACACCCTCTTAATATTCGTACAGCAAATGGTTCCACAATGTCTGGTCATAATATAGGTTCCGTTTTGACCTCCAACCTTTCGGTTCCTGGGGTCTTTAATATTCCTGACCTTTCTTACAATTTATTCTCTGTGGGACAATTAGCTGAGTTAGGTTATCGCATTACCTTTGATTATTCTGAGTGCATTGTGCAGGATCCTAGGACGGGACAGGAGCTTGGGACCGGTCCCAGAGTTGGGCATATGTTTCCCGTGGGCAACCTTTGTCTTCCACTTGTTGCTCCTGTTTCTATTGCTGCAGCTGCTGCAGTTTCTTTCACTCTTTTCCTTGCACTTTGGCATGCTCGACTTGGTCACGCATCTTTCTCTCGAGTACAACAATTGGCTTCTAGAGGTTTGTTAGGTTCAGTGTCTACAAAAAATTTTGATTGTGTTTCATGTCAGCTAGGAAAACAACCAGTTTTGCCTTTCAATACTAGTGAATCCATATCCACTGATATCTTTGACCTTATTCATTCTGATGTTTGGGGGCCTTCCTCTGTCTCTAGTATTGGTGGGTCTAGATATTTTGTTGTCTTTGTTGATGATTACTTTAGCTATAACTGGATTTTTAATATGAAACATCGTTCTGAATTATTGGAAGTATATTCTAATTTTGCAAAAATGGTTGAAACTCATTTTTCCAGATGCATCAAAATTTTTCGATCTAATAATGCTCTTGAATATACTCAATATGCTTTCCAAGCTATTTTGCATTCCTATGGCACTGTTCATCAACTAACTTGTTCAGGTACCTCTTAGCAAAATGGTAGAGCCGAACGAAAACTTCGTCATATTCTTGACACTGTTCGTGCTCTCCTTCTCTCTACTAAAGTTCCTGCTCCCTTTTGGGGTGAAGCTGCTCTTCATACTGTTCATACTATTAATCGCATTCCGAATCCTGTTATCCAAAATCAAACTCCATATGAGCGCCTTTTTGGGTCACCTCCAGACTATCACCACCTTCGCTCCTTCGGTTCTACTTGTTTCGTTCTTCTTCAGCCACATGAGCATAACAAACTTGAGCCTCGATCAAGACTTTGTTGTTTTCTTGGCTATGGCGAAACTCAAAAGGGGTATAGGTGTTATGATCCTGTCTCTCATCATCTTCGTATCTCCCGTAATGTTGTTTTTTGGGAACATCGCCTCTTTGTCGAGCTCTCTCATTTCAGTGCTTCCTTGTCTTCCTCTTCTATCTTAGATCTTTTTCCAGATGAGGCACATATTCTTTCTGTAGCTGCTCCTGATCCTTCTATAGTTGCTCCTGATTTTGTTGTTGTAGACTTCTCTGTCCAACCACCAGATATCACTGATCCCTTTCCTAGTTCACCCTTTAATGAACAGGTGGAAGATGAATAGGTTGAAAACGAGCTACCCAACCCCAATCCTGAGCTTGGGTCTCCTGCTCCTGCTTCGCCTGAAGATCTTGCACAAGACATTCCACCTCGTCACTCAACTAGGGTAAGATCTATTCCTGCACATTTACTTGACTATCATTATTACACTGCTCTTGCTACATTACACGAGCCTCACACCTATCATGAGGCTTCCATTGACCTTTTATGGCAGATTTTAATAAAAGAGGGACTTGATGCATTATCTAAAAACCATACTTGGGATTTGGTGACACTTCCTCCTAGAAAATCTGTGGTTGGTTGTAAGTGGATCTACAAGATTAAGACTCGCTCTGATGGGTCCATTGAGCGCTACAAAGCTCGTCTTGTTGCAAAAAGTTTTACACAAAAGTATGGGATTGATTATGAAGAGACTTTTGCTCCAGTTGCTCGTATCTCATCTGTTCGTGCCCTCTTAGTTGTTGTTGCTGCTAATAAATGGGACCTTTTTCAGATGGATGTCAAAAATGCATTCCTTAATGGGGATTTAAGTGAAGAAGTGTATATGCAACCTCCTCCTGGTCTCTCTGTTGACTCAAACAAGGTTTGTCACTTTCGACGTGCACTTTATGGCTTTAAACAAGCTCCACGAGCTTGGTTTGCCAAATTCAGCTCTACCATCTCTCATTTGGGTTACATAGCTAGTCACTATGATTTTGCCTTATTTCTTCGTCGCACTGACAAAGGAACTATTTTACTTCTCTTATATGTGGATGATATGATTATAACTGGTGATGACCTCAATGGCATTCAAGAACTCAAGGCTTTTCTCAGTCAGCAGTTTGAGATGAAAGATCTTAGACATCTCAGCTACTTCTTGGATCTTGAAATCACTCATTCTACAAATGGACTTTATATTACTCAAGCCAAGTATGCCTCTGAACTCTTGTCTAACGCTGGATTCACTAATAGCAAGATTGTTGACACTCTAGTTGAGCTTAATGCACATCTGACTCCCTCAGGGGGGAAACCATTGTCTAATCCCTCTCTTTACAGACGCTTGGTTGGTAGCTTGGTTTATCTCACTGTCACTCGTCCAGACATTTCCTATGTTGTTCACCAGGTAAGCCAGTATCTGTCCGCTTTATGATCGACTCACTATGCTGTTGTTCTGCGCATTCTTCGATACCTAAAGGGCATTCTCTTCCATGGTCTTTTCTACTCTGCTCCTCCTTTTACTCTCCGTGCATTTTCTGATGCTGATTGGGCAGGAGACCCCATTGATCGCAGGTCCACCACTGGTTATTGCTTTCTTCTTGGTTCTTCTCTGATTTTTTGGCGAAGCAAGAAACAAACTCATGTGGCCTGCTCCAGTACTGAAGCAGAATATAGTGCCCTTGTTGATACCACATCTAAGCTTTTTTTGCTACGATGACTTCTCAAAGACTTAGGTGTGTCTACATCCTCTACTACTCCTCTTTATTGTGATAACCAGAGTGCTATTCATATTACCCACAATGATGTCTTCTATGAACGGACTAAACACATCGAGATCAATTGTCATTTTATCCGTTTTCATCTTGTTCATGGTGCTCTCAAGCTGATCTCAGTCTCCTCTAAAGATCAACTTGCAGATATCTTCACCAAGTCACATCCTAAGGGACGCCTTCGTACTTTGGTTGAAAACCTCAAATTGGTCTCACATCCACCTTGAGTTTTAGGGGGGCTGTTAACGTATATAGTGTTGTGGGCTTTAGGCCCAAATTAGGTTACTTGTATAGCACACATATTTACTTGTACTGTACACATGTGCCTCCTATATAAAGGCACCTATGTACATTCTTTTATGATGAAATACAATACAATTACATTCAGTATTTCTAACACTGAGAAGGCTGAGTAGGTTCACTTTGATGAGGCTGAGTAGGTAAAAAAGTGCTTGGGTATTGAGTGATATGGGAACATTAGCAAGTTACCCAACTAACCTTAAACGGAGGAAACTCATGGAGCTGATGTTGCTCTGCCTCATCTTCATGCTCAGGAGCTACCTCCTCACCTTTAATCTCAGGAGCTGCCTCAGAGAGAATCTTTTTGTATCGATTATCAACATAACTCTGTTGAGATACTATTCTCGTTTTTACTATCGATTTTCTTAATCCCTCAACTTTCGAGTCATCTAGATTGTCACGCAGAGAACACAAAACTTTTCATCCTCCCTCACTTTGATGTATTGAGCCCAAAAACAACCAATATTACAGGGTTGATTCAGTGCAAAACATGCACCACAAGGTTGTGGATTCATTGTGGAGAAAATCTGAAAATCAGAGAAAGCATAATTAAATATTTTTGTGTTTGTGTATTACCTTGGTGTCTTGTATATAATATGCATATCATATACAAGAATATATTGCATGTCTTATGCAAGACACCAAGAGATGACACAAGATACCAATAGATTAAACCTAAAAATTAGGTAATACTACAGATAATTATGCTAACTAAGAAAATGGACACATTCCTCTGATTATGCTAACCAAAAAAATGAAATGAAACTTAAAGATTCATGCCCATGGGCCATGGCCACCTTGAAGCTTCTTTTATATATAACTTTTTAGCGTATGGTTTATTAGCCATACACGTGGCTACCTTGAAGCTTTTTTTAGCATCAGTACACAGATAAGAGAGAAGCTTCAGAAGGAGAGAGAAGAAGGGAGAAACCTAGGAAGCACCGAGAAATTGCCAGCTGTAAATAAAAAAAAAAAAATCAATCAATCATTGGGGACGCGCATGGAGCCTCGTCCCCAAGCGTTCGACACAAGTGCAGCGACCAGATTGCCACACTCGTGCTTCCCAGTTTGAGGTTTTCTTATTGCACTATGAGCCCATTTGGATAGGCTATTATGAAATCCTAAACGTGCATTTTTATTAACATAATATTTGACGTTTTAAATAATGCAATTTCTAATAAAATCATTTTACCAAGCAACATTTATCAATTACCCATCCTACCTCCACCACGTGTATGGTTAAACTGGAAGTCTCAAAATTTAGAGTCCCTAGGTGGTCAGGTAATGGTATGGGTCATAAACTCTTTTATGACTTTTCGTTTTCATGTTTATTTGTTAAATGAACATAACAAACTATTATTATACCTAATAAAAATATACAACAATACATCATGTAATTGGTTGTATTTAATTATATTTTTTTATATATGGAAATTTGGATGATGATTTAGTAGACAAACTAAATAGTAGACAAACCTGTTTAGCAAAAAAAAAAAAAAGGACAAACCAAACACTAAGCCCTTTTTGGTAATTTGCACCAAAACAACAATTTTAGACTAATATTGTTCACAAAGTTTGCCAACCAGTTTATTGTGATTTTCAAAATTGTGTTTTCAAAACACTTAATATAAACATTATTTTTGAAAATGTACTTTTTTAAACTGCTTATCCAAATGGACCCTGTATAGTCACAATAAAAACAATTTTTGGCATGTGGGTGAGGCAAATGGTGTAGACGGCATGTGGCAATGTCTCTCTCAATCATCTAGTTTAATGTTTAAGTTTTATTCTTTGTTTTTTCCTATCTTTTTTATGGTTAATGAGTGGAGTTAATTAAATTTGATTGTAGGTTTAATTTGTTATTTTTTTAAAGCTTAGATTTAAATTTTTACAACCCCTAAAATATAAGGTAAAAGTAAAATTTTTCTCTAAAAACAATTATAATAAGTTAAATAAACATATTTTTTTTAAAAAAAAAAAAAGCACTTGCACACAATAGCTAATATTTAGTAAGAAATGTGTAAAAATAATTGTTGACATTGTTGTTAGGTGCCATTGGTTTATAATGAAAATTGGATCAATAATAAAACCATGTAAAAATAATATCTCTTCAATAAAAATTTATCATTTTAAAAAGAAATTTGTGAAATAATTATATATTTATAATAAAAAACAATAATAATATCTCTCTAACAATATTAAAAACATGAAGATTGGTCCAAGAAACAAGTGAAGAAAAGTTGTTCATTAAGTCTTGACAGATACTTGCTATCCAGACTTAATGTGAAACTCAATAGATAGCTTAACAGCAGCTTGATCTATTGAGAATTATGATTTCAGAATTTCCAGATCTAAAATTCGACACAGTCTTGTATATTTGTTTGGAGTTTCTTTTCTCATTACCCTAGACATATATAAGGCTTACTTTAAACGTTGTCACACACAGATACAGAAACCAAGAGACTTATATTCTTTGTGTGAACCTATTGCGTTTGTACGCCATAGGGTTTTGTTATTGAGTGCTTCCAAATCGTCATGGTTGATGAAGTGGAAAACTTTGCAACCAACAACATCAGTTCAAGTTGCTAAAGTTAGTCATGTACTTGGAATCCGAGCAAAGAGTTAGTAACAAATTGGAGGTTTGCGCATCAAAGAGAAAGAACGCTACTATAAGATCAAGTCCAATTAGGTATTAGAGTGAAGGTTTAACTGTAAGGTGGTATTTCGGGATAGGCCAAGGGTAGTTGATAAGATTCTTTATACTTGTAACCGTTTAATTGTTGATTAGTGGATTCTTGAGAGTGGTGACCTTAAAATCACTTTGTGGAGTTTTTGCCTTGTGAGATTTTCTCCATTTGTTAACAAATCATCGTTTTCAATTTATTTTCCACTGCATTTAGTATTATTGGTGATTTGTTGGTGCCTTCACAATTTGCATTCAATTGAACCTAATTAATCAACTTGCGTAATTGAATTAATTAATCGGGGTTAAGCAATCTTAACCCAACAGTTGTGGTTGTTATTAAGCATCCTTAGGGGTTCATGACTGTATTGATACTGGGAGTTTTCAAATTTCAGTGCTAATATTTAGCTTGATAAATAGAGTAAGTACTAATTGTATTTAGGAAACTACTTTTCAGCCATCGACTTTTTATAAATGAGTTTGTAGCTTATGCCTGGAGATTTTTGAATGGTTTGCTTTCTTCAAATTGTGTATTTGTTTCCTAAACTGGGGGATGCCAATGAACTTTACCGGATACGAGGTTCTCACAACTTAATGACCGTCTAGGTGTATGTTGGTTTTCAAATTGTGAATGTCTAGTCATATCAGAAGGGTTCTCTCAAGTGTACATATATGATTATATCTATAATGCTGCACAATGAAAGGTAGAAGCTAATCTATAAGTAAAAATGGTAGCATTGTATCTATGCTTGACGGTATGTGCAATTTTTTTTTTTATTCTATTAGATCCTTGGACTTGTCATTCTGCCTATCTTGCACATTGGATCAGCTTTAGTATAAGCAACTCTAGATTCTCCATTAGTTGCATCACAGTCCTCCATTGTTGTCAAGGGTGTTCTATCTGAATGTTGTTGCTCATGATTGGCAGTTGATTCAGATTGATCAGTTTGTTGTAGTACAACATTTGCAGAGCAGAGTCAAGTCCAATAGAAACTACATGATATGAAGTCTGAACTAGAATGGGAACCATTCTTCAACTCTGGTTGATCATTCTTGTTACCACCATCTTAAATCCTAGTTGCAGTTTCCATAATCTTCTCAAATTTTCAGTTTCTCTCACATTTGCTCCTGTTAGTGTGATTGGTATCAAGTACTTCTGTGCTATTTGTTTTGTTTTTCAACTCGACAGTATTCTTTTCTCTGCTTTCTACCTTCTGTGCATCCTTAGAATTTTCCCAACCACCTTGCTCATTTCCAGTTCTTATATCTTGATTAACCCAACTCCTCTATACAATTTTCTCTCTTTTGTCTTTTCTCTCTACTTTCAGGCCCATTGCTCCCTTCCCTCTCCTCTTCATTCCTTCCCCATTGACGTTACACTTCCATTTCCTTTGTTCTCTTCAATTTGCTTGTTTTTTTATTTTAATCTTCTAAATGAACTACATTGCCTGCCCATATTAACATTACCTCCTGTAAGTATAATTCCAATGTTGCTTCTCCAAGTACGATTTTATTGGATCAGATAACAGAAGTAAGGTTTATAGCTCTATTAGGTTCTACTACAACAAATTTTGGAAATAGTCTGATAGATTCTATTATTTCTTTGTCCTCCACAGCTATGATGTCATCAACATATCTCGCTCTAGAAGCCTATATTATCAAATTTAGAATACACTAGTACTATTCAATTTGCTTGTTTTATTGGAAGGGTTATCTGAGGCTAATTACTTGTATGAATTGAAAGATAATTCTACATTAGCACAAGTCATGTCTGAAAACCTATTGTGATTCTAATAAAAATCAATGTTATCTTTATTAAGCCTACATGTCAAAACGCAGCACACCCCTGCAATACGAGGAAAAAAGAACATATTAGTAAAAAAAACTGCCGTTTTCTATTAAAAAAAATCTGCTAATAAAAGGACCAAAATCAATAAACATTTATTTGATATTTTCATTAAAATCATTGCATGATATACTTCCGTAGTTTGATACACTCTGTATGAAAGGGATGCAGCATGCCTCTACACATGAGGTTAATTACTTGATTACAGGAATATGAACTTAGGATTTCGAGGGCTAAAATCATGATTCAACTCACCATCTACCTTAAAGTTGTGAGTTCAACATTTCAACTCACGTTTTCAGATTGAGATAGCAAAGGGGACTTAACAAGAGGGGAGGTATGCCAAATCTAAAATCGTGCTTTGGACTGGCAATTTCTTTAAATTGTGTTGCACATCCACAAAATATTCAGTTTAAATTAAACTTCACCTTCAAATCATGAAGTCACAATTACAAAAAATGTTGGATAGTATTAATTAAAAGAGATGTTTTAAAGAATACTTATCAAATTTGCACATTTTCTTCTATGGGACATATGGTCTGTCCCAAAAGGCTATTTTAAAGAAGGGTATTCCTCTCATGAGCTCATGAGAGTTATGCGGTTAAGTGTTTTGAAACTCCTTTATGAAACATCACTTAAAATAGTGAAATGTTGTTGATTCCGTTCACTTGAGTGACGTTGCACCAATAAGAGGACTGTGGGATCAAATTCTAGGAAATGCAATGAGTTCGGAGGGAGGTTACCATGAAATCCTGAAAAAAAAAATTTAAGCCAAACATGAATATCAAGCACTGAGTTAAAACGGTGATGAGCCTAGTTTTCAGCAATTTCTCTTCTTCATATCTAACTTGCACTTAAAATCTGTCACATTAATTAATGCGCTTACCTAAATCAACTAGGGAAGGATTGAAAGGGCATAGTTGCTTACCATGAATTCTTATTAACAATCCCTTTACCCCCAATTAGAACTAATCTGTGTCTAAATTCAATTCATTTGATGTCCTGGTAAAATATAGATATTTTTTAGAATTTGGTTTTTAAAGAAAATAATATTTATGTGAACTTATTGTAAGAGATCACTTATGTGATTTATTTAATGGAGCTAATCTGACCAAAGTTCTTAAATATATATATATATATTTATATAAATCCTGACCAAAGTTGAATTGATTTGAAAGTTGATGGAATTTATATAAAGATGCAGGTTTACAAATTTTAGTATGTGAAAAGGACATTATGATTGTATAACACTAGCCATTCGAAAAAACTAATTCATTTAATCATTATTATAGGTTTCTAATATTGCTCACGACAAAGGTGTTCGCAGAACTCTGCGGAGAAAAAAAAAATTGGGACTATAATTTGATTGTTGTTAATATATTTTGTAAATTTTTTGTTTTGTTTTTGAGAATCTTTGTAAAATAAAAACAATAACTCTTTTTCTTTTTCTTTTTTACAACAAAAAACAATAACTCTTCATCATATAAAGATGATAGGTTAACATGTATCTTATCAAAACAAAATATTATTAATCTCAAACAAAAAAAAAAAAAGACAAGTATTAGAAAATTTTAAAATATCATTTTTAGGGGAAATATAAACAAGTCAATCAAATAGGCTTGCAAAACCCAATATTGTAGCTTTTTCTTGTAGCTTATCAGTCTTATCACAAGATACAAAAAAGGGGCTTGGTTTCCCATCAAAAAAAAAAAAAGAAGGGCTTGGCCCTTAGTGACTGGTTAGTAGTTAGTAGTTAGTACCCACGCTTTAAAACAATTCAGAGTAAATTCATTTCGTCCCAAAAGAAAACATTTTCAAAGGAAAGGAATTCTAAATAACAATCTCGAACACTTTTCTATACTCACCACCAACACCGTTGTGATGTCGGATCTTCCGGTAGAGATAACCAATGAGATACTCTCTTAATTACTAGTGAAGTCTCTCTTATGCTTCCTCTGCGTTTCCAAGCAATGGAGCGCTTGAATCAAGAATCAAGATTTCATCAAGTTCCACCTCCATCTTTCCATTGAGGCCAACAGAGAACGCACCCTCATCGTCCATAATCACAACGATGGCTTTGCCTATCAATATTTCTCCGTTGATTTCCCTGAAAAGAATCATTTCAGCAAGGCCTTGGAAATTTACCCACCACTACGCTAGAACCTTGGATTATTGCCACAGTTTGGTTTGCATACATGATAATTGGTTCAAAGAGATGGGAATGCATGAAAAAATCTTCACATAAATATATATGACTTAGCTATTACTATAACTAGCTAAATTCCAACACGATGTGTGGTAACTTATTGTTAGTTTTCTCCAATATTTCAATAAGTAACTGGTTGTCACCTTAATTTTCCAATAGAGACATTTATGATTCAGATTGTCCCAACTATCAATGTGTAAAAAAAATTCAATAAATTTCCTTGTAAAAAATTGTAATCTTTAGTTATTTTATAGACAAAATAGAAAGGCACTAAGAGTAGTGTGGTGATTGATCACACTATTTATATGTGTTCCCAAGTTGAAAATTGCATGATATAGTGGTTAATAACTTAATATAGATAAGCATGTTTCATGCCTATTAAAAAAGAATGCATATATCCTTCTTCTTCTTCTTTTTTCTTTTTTTCTTTTTTTTACATTCTTGATTGTGTGTTACTAATTTTTCCCCCTTTTTGTTGGGCATTGCTTCAATTGTTGCTTGATATAGTGTTTCAATTGTTTCTCACATAATTTTTTTTTCTCATATAAATCTTAGAAAAATGATATTAAAATTTCATTATGCTATAATTAAATAAATATATTTATTCTATTACACACACACACACACACACACACACACACACATTACATGTGACTAAAAGGAGTTAGGAAGCATAAAAAAAATAAAAAATAAAAAAGAAGAAGAAGAAGAAATTTGTTGATTTAGAAGCCTAAATAAAGAGAACTTCGAAGAATGCGCCACATAATACACCTTCATATTCTCTAACATGGGGTCTTTGCTTTTATATATACTAGTCATATACTCGCACGATACGCGGAAAATTTTGACATTTGTTTTTAATTGATAAGTGAAAGAAGAAATAAGTACGTGAATCTTAAACACAAAATTATATAATTATTTTTCTAATTGAGTATGATTGGCTATAATGTAATATATATTTAAATATGCAAATCAAGATATTTAAATTTAATTCTCTAAGATTAGTATATGATTGCTATTCTAAGAATCTTTTGCCTTTCCAATTTCAAATTTCTGATTTGAACTATCAATTAGACACCAAAGACAAACATCAGACATTGAAAAAAAACTTAGAACTCAGCTTCATCAAGGTGAACTCAGCCATTGGAAAACTCTTTCAAACCTCAAAATAACACAAACCTAGAAACTATAATTGAAACCCCAAATTATAATTAACCAAAGCGAACTAAGACAAACCCATTAACCAAAATTGAAAACTTCATCAGAAATAGCAAAAGGAAAACTCTTCCAAACCTCAAAATAACTCAAACTCAGCTACTATAATTGAAAACCTAGATCAAAACAAACCAAAGCAATAATAACACAGACCTAATAACAAAAATTGATACCTAGATCATAATCAACAAAGAAAAACTCTACCAAACCTCAAAATAACACAAACCCAGCAACTAGAATTGAAAACCTATAATGAGATTTAGCCAATACATACCAATGAATTTTCTTAGTGTCAGCCAACCAATTTGCGAAAACAGAGCGAGATAGAGAATTCAGAGAGAGTTGGATTCGTCTATTTCATCCAATTTCAGCGAGAGAGAAGAAAAGAGAGAGAGAAAGAGAAGAAAACAGTTTTGGGGTTTTGGGTTTTCATTTTTCTCGTGGAAAGTCTTTAGTCTGAAACAGGGAAAAAATAAAAGAACGAAAAGAAATAAACGGAGAAGCAAACGGCAATTTCACTGTTAAGTAAGTGGACAGGTGTTTTAATTTTAAAAGAGGTACTTAAGATACTGTATCTAAGTTTTAGCTTGTTGAAAATACGTGTGGGTGAAAAAGTGTATGAAAATACGTGTAATGTTGTTTAAAAACTGAAAACATGTGTTTAAATACATATACCAAACGGGCCCTAAAGATTCCACTTGATCATTAAGATGTGATTGGTCTAGGTTAGGGCCAATGGCGGAGTCGAGAATTTGTCTTTGGGAGCCAAGTTTAAAATGAGATCATAAATTTTTAATCTGTATATATTATATTTATATTATGTACAATGAAAAATGTTATATTCTTAATAAATTTTAGGTGGCAGATTGTTATTGGTTTTAATCTAAGACCACCACTAAAAATCACCGTGTACTTCTTAGTAGGTCTCATTATTAAGAGGAACAACTAAACTCTTGTTTCTATTTTTAGAAAGAAAATTTGCAACCTAACGGTTTAGCGCAACCATGATTTTTAAGCTAAATTTTTATTATATCCATTTGGGATCCGTTTATTTTACTGAAACTGAAAACTTTTTGTTGAAAGTACTGTAAATAAAAATAAAAATTAGCTGAAATAGTATAGTACGACCCATAAATAGTACTAAAAAGTGCAGTGGGACTTATGAATAGTAACAAAAATAAGCTGAATAGTAAAATAAGTTAATAAAAATAATCTTTACTAAACGAACATGGTTGTAATACTCAATAAAGCAAGATGCTATCGTTTTCAAGGATAATTCAATATAACGTAGTTATATGCTTAAATTTAATGAACTGCACCTACGTAGTCATATCTAAATTTTACTCAATAATTTACCCTATCAAGATCCTTTTATATTCAGACCAAATACAGTTAGCACTAAAAATCCTACGCATGCATAGGTGTATAATGTATGAGATAATTCTTCCTCCTCGGAAGTATTTACGACGGCTTCATCATGTATGCAATATCCTCACCAACAGGTAGATTTCTTGGAAGATTCCCGGATGTTGATGCTTGTTGCTGTTGCAGTAAACACCACTTCAAGATTTCTTGGAAGATTCCCGGATGTTGACGCGTGTTGCCGTTGCAGTAAACACCACTTCAAGAAACAGGATTTTAGAAATTTCCTATACCTTATTTATTAAATTTAAAAATATTGAAGACTTTGCCTTATCAAAGGCAATGTGTTATTTTTTAGTTTGGAAACGGATTATTTAGTTGAAACTAAAAATTTTTTTATTAAAAGTATCATAAATAAAGGTAAAAATTTACTAAATAGTACAGTGAAACTCATAAATAGTACTAAAAAAATGCAGTGAAACTCATAAATAGTAGCAAAAGAGTGAATTTCTTGTAAAAGAGTGGATTTCTTTCCTGCTCCAATTTCCACGGCAATCTTTACATTTGCCGACCCCTAGGCGGCCGCCGGCCCCAGCCAAGTGAACATTGTGCATGTATGAACAAAGTTAAAACCGCGTCTGTAGTGAAAATGTCAACATTGGCGTGCTACTGCTTATCCCAGTGTATATAAAAAAGTAATATTAATTATAAATTGATGATGATATAGGCTTGAGAGAAATATATTGAGAGAAAAAAGTGGAGGTAGAATTACTTGAGAGTCACAGACACTATCTATCAGAATTACTCAGTGTGCTCTGCTACTGGGACTTGTAGACTTCTACTCTGCTAGAGGAAATGGATTTTGGGCCTCATGGGCTGAGTTTTAGCTCTAAATGGACTATTAGGCTTTCTGAAAGTTTTGGGGATTATGTTCTTTTAATTTTATGAAAGAAAAAAAAAAGATTAGATTAAATTTTGGATAAATTTTGATTTAAGTGTGCATTTGGAAAAAGTTGATTTGCTTTTTGATTTTTGGTTTAGTTTGTTTATCTATTTATTTTTCAAATAATATAAATTTTAGATTTTTAAAAAATGAGTTACTTTTAACCATTCATTGCACATTTATCATAAAATTTATTAAAAAATATATTTTTTTAATAAACACTATATAAATAAGTTACTAGAAACTGCAGAACTCAAACGAAATTTTATTCATTTTAATCCTATAATTTTGAATTTGATTCAATATGGTCATATTGTCCACTTGAACTGCTTCGTTAAGTGTCCCAAAAATGATGTTGTTTTGTTTCGTTTCGTTATTTTTGTAAGTCTCAAATTTTTTACAAAAAAAAAAAAAAAATAAGGAAATTAAATTGACAAACCTAAATGCATAAAATATACCAAAAGAGTCACAAAATGTAACACGACCTAGCATAAAAGTTGTATAAAGATGCTCTCTCAAATAAAATAAAATAAAAATAAAAAAGCAAGTATGCAACGAAGAGAGAGGACATGCGGTGCATGTATTGATTTGACTAAAAAGAGGTCAAGAAAAAAGGATTGTGAACGAATATGCTGATACTGATTAATTGGAAGGTTCTTGGAAACGGTTGATCTCAACTTGTTTTGGTATAAATATAAGGTTGCGCCTAGCTTCTCCCATCACCAATTGACAAACCTAAATGCATAAAATATACCAAAAGAGTCACAAAATGTAACACGACCTAGCATAAAAGTTGTATAAAGATGCTCTCTCAAATAAAATAAAATAAAAATAAAAAAGCAAGTATGCAACGAAGAGAGAGGACATGCGGTGCATGTATTGATTTGACTAAAAAGAGGTCAAGAAAAAAGGATTGTGAACGAATATGCTGATACTGATTAATTGGAAGGTTCTTGGAAACGGTTGATCTCAACTTGTTTTGGTATAAATATAAGGTTGCGCCTAGCTTCTCCCATCACCATCTCTAATATTCTCTTTCGCATCATTTGCTCTGCTCACTTGCTTTCTTTCCAACAAACACACCATCTCTCTCTCTCTCTCTGCTTCGGGTTCTCAGATACATAGAAAAGCTTCAGGTCAGTATTCTATGTCCAAACATCCTTTGATTCTTCTTTTCTTGGATGTGTTTTTGCTGATAACTGACAACATTTTATGTTGATTTTTTTTTTTTGGTTGAGAAAATACTATTTTGATCTCCATATTTTAAGATTACAGTCAATTTAGTTCTTATATTTTGATATTAATCAATTTGGTTCCTACTATTGTAAATTTACAGATAATTTGGTTTTTGCCGTTAACTCACTATCGGTGAAAAATGATTATGGGACAAATAATTGCTACATGTGGCATATTTAATATTAAAAAATTAGATCTGATGCTGATGTGTCTAAGTTTAAGTGGCCATACCAGTGCTTAGGTGGCAAAAAAAAAAAAAAAGCCACACCAACTTTAAAAGATAATTTTCTTTTCTTTACTAATTTTTTCCGTTTTGTATTTTTTTTTTCTTCTATAAGTTTCTCACAATTTTCTTAACCTGGCAGAATTTCATTTTTACTTATTGATATTGGTTTTTCCCCCTTTCTTGCCATTTCTTGGTAACCAAACAATAATTTAGTCCAACAATCTTAAATCAACATAGGCCATGTTGTTTCTAAAAGATGTTTGTTTGGTTGGTTAGTTTGAGTAATGTTATTTGGGTGTTTTTGATATACATGTGAGTGAAAAAATGTATTGAAATATGTGTAAAGTTGTTTAGAATATGTACAAATGTGTTAAAACTTAGCTACCAAACACCCCCTAAATTCAAATATTCAAACTAATCCCAAAATCCTTGGCTACAATCCCAAACCCAAATCCACCAATACCCCAACAGTCCAATACCATCCTAAACCCAAATCCACAACAGAGCTTGATCCGTGGCCAACAACCCCAAAGAAAACCAAATCCAATCGATCCCGACCCACCTGACTCGGATCTCCTCGTCTCAAGCTCGACCAGTATGGACCTAGCCTCGGATCGTCGCCGCCTTGTGCAATGACTAATCTTATCTAAATGAGATAAAATATTTAGTTTATACATTAAATAATTTTATTAGGAGGACTGCTTACTCCTAGGCTTCAAAGTCTGTTCCTATCTCCTGTGTCCTCTGTTGGGCCTCTCACGAAGGAGATGAAAATTTAAGGTTCCTAGGAGCTGAGCGTGTTGATGCCTATTTGGTTGTTGGTATTTAATAAAGCTTCATCCTTATTTAATAATATAAAAAAAGCAATAGAAATTACAAGTAGTCAATAGTAAAAAAGAAGCAAATTACAACAAAACCAAGAGGAACGAGCTTCTTACGAAGCTTCTAAGTTCTCACTGAAACAAGCTTCGTACGAAGCTTCGCACGGAACTGAATGAACGCTAAAGCGAACCGTGTTATGACAAGAAACTTCAAGCATTTGTTTTTGGAACAATTAAACCTCAATCTTAATTCTCATAAACAGCTTTCATTTTATATATGATAGATTTTCTACTTGCAATAGTACGAGTATGCCTATCTATCTATTATGCAAAGTTCTTTTCCTGTTATTCCTAATTAATTAACTGTTATTTTGTTTATCTATTGATTTGTTAATTGCTCTTGTTGGTACAGAAAGATGTGTTTTGAGAAGCCAAAATGTTAACAAGCTCCGGCCTTGACCTTGAGTCTCAGCAAACTGGGTTGCTAACGCCCAGAAATCCTCCAAGAGAGCGTTGGCGCACGGTTTTTTTGCGCTTACATGAGCGAAATCTCATACATATAGCTGATGACAATGGTTCTCTTGCTTTCCTCAGATCTCTTTCATTGTGCACTTCCTACTACAGTGCTCCTACCAGCTTCGATGATGATACAAGAGAAGCAGTAAGCTCTTCTTCTATTTTCTCTCCCATGGATATCTATAAGTTGTATAATGAATTGTGAAGAGATATATGACAGACAGTTTAATTAGGTTCTAAACACGTTTCATAGTTCATTTAAAACATATAAATATTGGGTAATTGACTAATTGTTAGTGACAAACACACAAAATTCTGTTTTTGAATAGAAATTGTGACTTCAGGGCACGATTTTAGTTCAAAATTTGAATTGTGTGTACGCTTTGTGTAACAAGATGTGTGTGAGAGAGATTACCCTAAACATATATCAGAACTGATCATGTGATGTCAACTTCTTGTGCACGGTTATACATCATCTAGTGTGACTGTGCAACGGCTAACTACCCTTCTGTTATTGCTTTTATGTGTGTATAAATACAGTGCACCCACCATGTACATGATCATTATGTGCAATACTATCATTTTAATTTCCTCTTCCTCTCTTCATGATCTCATTTTTGCCTTAAGTTTAACAAATAGCACTCTTGTCAGTCCAAATGGGATTATGACTCTGATTTAGAACTAAAACTGAATTCAAGTTTAATAGAATAGCCAAAATACTAATTTATTTTCTATTTGATATAGCAGGATATTGTGGAAATTTTAACTGAACCACCTCGAAGTGTAAATTTGGATGTTGAGAATGACAACTGTATCAGAGATGAAAAAGTACTACTCCAGCAAGCACACATTGCCAAGTTAGTAAAAGAAAAAGATTTGGATTCCATACACAAGTTTGGGGGCATCCAAGGAATTGCAGAGGCTTTGAATACTAATTTAGAGACGGGAATCATCCCTGCTGATGTGCGCTCTCGATTCATAGCACTAGGCTTCCTTCAATTTCTCCCAAAATCATGCAATAATTGCACCATTTTGCTTCTCTTCGTTTGCGCGGTGCTGTCACTTGGCTTTGGTGTCAAGGCGGAAGGCCTGAGAACTGGTTGGTATGAAGGGGTCATCATAATTCTTGCCATCATCATACTTGTGGTCATTGATTCACTACGTAATCAGTGTCGACTTAAACATTCCCAAATGATGGTTGATGTTATTAGAGGGGGATTTTTACACAAAGTAATCATTGGCGATGTTTTGATTGGTGACCTAGTACGCCTAGAGAGGGGCTATATCGTCCCAGCTGATGGTTTGTTCATTGGTGAATCCTTGAAACTGGATGATGATTTAGAGTCCACCATTAATGAGGAGAACCCTTTTTTGTTCTATGGTGCAAAGGTGATTGATGGGGAGGGTCGCATGTTAGTTGCATCAGTGGGCATGAACAATAGATTGGGTGAATTGGGTGATTTGATGAAGCTAACCACCCGTGTCCCCGGAAAGACCCCATTACCAGCGCAAATTGACAAGGTGAACAAAGGCACACAAATTTTTGGTCTTTCTATATCTATCCTCATCCTTGTAGTGTTATTCCTCCGTTTTATGCTTCTGAAGGAAGATATTAAGTCTGGCCTCCCAGACCTCAAGGAGAAACCAAAGGCAATCAAAGAGATAATGGATGCGATTGAGAAAATTGTGATGAAACCAAATGGGAAGATTAGTACCTTAACGATTTCACTTGCTACATTGCTGGTTGGAGTAATGGAAGGAATACCTTTTGTAATCACGCTTGCCATCTCTTATTGGAATAAGAAGATGATGTCTGAAGACTCTGAACAGGCTTTTGCTCAAGAACCTTTTGCTTGCCTCACCATGAGTTCAGTCAAAAGTATTTGCATTGATACAACAGGTTGGTGTCTGCCAACACTAAACTCGGTGCCAGTTAGAAGGGAAATAGGAGCTTTGAAAAATGCCGGATTTAACATCACTCTGATTTCAGAAGATAATGTGTCAGTGTTGGAAACCATAGCTCACGAGTGTGGACATCCCTGCTCAAATGCAATGGTGCTTAAAGGTGAAGAATTTCGGAAATTCATTGATGAAGAGAGGATGAGTAAAGTTGATCAAATCATCTTGATAGGAAGCTCAATCCCATCTGACCAACTCACTTTAGTGCAATGGTTGAAGAATAAAGACCATATAGTAGCAATGGTGGGAGTTAAAACAAATGCGATTCCAGCACTAAAAGAAGCTGATGTGGGAATTACTATGAGGAATTGTAGCACTGAAATGGCTAGAGCAAGTTCTGGCATCATCATCGGTGATGGAAATCTCAGTTTCCTGGTCACCATTTCAAGGTTTGGAAGATGTACTTTCGAGAATATTCAGAAGTATATCCAACTGGAGCTCACCATGAATATAGCAGGACTGTTGATAACCTCTATCACGGCAATGTTTTGCGGATATTCTCCAATTACGTCTATCCAATTGCTATGGGCAAACTTTGTTGTGTCACTTCTTGGTGGCATTGGTTTATTAACCGAGCCACCAACAGAGGAACTGATGGTAAAGCTGCCATTGAAACAAACTAAAACGCTTATCACCAAGGCCATGTGGAGAAACATTGTCTCTCAAGCTCTCTATCAAGTTACCATCTCAGTGACATTCCAATTCAAAGGGCAAACTATCCCGGGTATTAGCAATAAGATTAGTAAAACCATTATCTTTAATATTTTTGTTCTCTGCCAAGTATTTAACCAAGTAAATGCAAGGGAATTGGAGAAGAAGAATGTGTTTAAGAGCATTCATCGGAACCCATTGTTTTGGATTTCTGTGGGTGTTATTCTCATACTGCAGGTGGCTTTTATTGAGATTGCACATATTATCGTAGGCAATGCAAGATTGAATTGGGTGCAGTGGTTTAGTTGTCTTCTTGCTGGGATGGTTTCATGGGCTAGTGATTGGGTTACAAAGTGCACGGCTGAGTTATGGAATTGCTTGACTAGAATACTTGGCTCACATCTAAGAACTATTAATATCCCTCTAGATTCCACTTCTAACCTTGAGCTGCCACTCACCCATCCTTAGCTTAGACTAATTTCTATTTTTAGTATAAGCAAAATGAGCAACAAAGAATGAGAGCAGAAATTTGTTTCTTAACTTGGTGAAGTGTTTTGTTACATAAGTATCTGTCTGATTAGAGGAAAACATTTCATGTTTTTTTATCATTTTCTTCCCTAGTTGTACAGGTAGTATACTTTTGTCTTTTATAAAATCTTTTGGCAGTTTTACTATGTTTTTTGTTTATTTATTTTGTTAAAGTAGAACATATAGCAATTCCTTTTGGCAGTTTTACCATAAGTTTTTTTTTTTTTTTTTTTAATATAAAAAAAAAGCAGTAGAAGATGCAGCAATTCCAATAGTTTGTCTATATGTCATGGCTCACAACACACCTCTCCCCTCCTCCCTCCTCCCCCACCCCATATATGTTTCCTATGTTTTGGTTGTTCGACTTGTATAAATTTCTATATGGCTAGTTTTGTTTTTCTATCCTCAAGCCAAGAAAATATGCACAAATCTATAATTTAACTTCCCTTAATTTTAAGCACCATAAAAATTGTAAAAATTCATTAAATAATGATAAAACAGTGAAATAAACCAAGTTCTGATTTCACACTGACACTAGTCAATTAAATGACTAGAACTAAAGACCCACTAAAGAAATTAGAGACAAATTTTTTTTTTTTTTGAGAAGAAATTTTTAGAGACACAAATAAAACCTGCATTTTTGCAACATTATATGTCAGGGTGTTTCAATAGACAGCTTACAGTTAAAAGGTGTCAAGTGTCAACCAAACTAAGTGCATATTTATTCTCATTCAATTATAGAAAGAACAAAAATAAAATTTTTGAGATGCCAATAATAAGAAACAAAGAAGAACTTAGAGTCAAGCAATACCAGCAAAAGGCCAATGTGTGGAAAACTTTGTGCCAATTTCAAAGCATTGAACTGAAATATCAAACTTGGAGAATCAATTAAATATCTTGAATATAACAGCAAATGCAAAGCTAAAGCTTTCAAAGTTCAAAATTTACACCCCAACACACACACGCACACACGCAAAGTGGAAGTCCCTATTTTAGAAAACAACAAATTTAGGAACATAAAATTCACAACATCTAAGCAATCATGTTGTGAGTGATGAAAATAAAATTGGTGTCTTGTGTGCCCATATAAAAGTCATATTTGTCTAATCACAACTTATTATGTCAACAATTACAAGAAAGATGTTCCTAACATTACTAGTCTAGTATAAAGATAATTATTGTCATCATCTTTCCTAACAGATTTGTTAATTGTTAGGAAAAGCTTGCTGTTGTTTAGACCATGTTTCAAGTTATAAAATTGATAATGTTCATAACTTCTCAAAAGTGTTTACATACTGGGACCTATTGAACTGACAACTTTCGATCTTATAAATATAGTCGCCTTGATTAATACTCTGCCTCAACACAATGTCACGAGAGATAATTGTAAATGTGTAATTTAAATTTGTAAGGTTAATAGATGTAGTCTAACAACTCTTAACATTCAACCTAATTTGAAAGGCCCCTACAGTTATGTAACCTAATTTGAAAGGCCCTAGCATTATAGTTTGTACTTTTTTATTTTTATAAAAATTATAGTTTGTACTTTTTTTTATAGGACTATAGTTTGTACTTGATTGCCCATAATAGTGATTTTTTTTTTAAGAGTTTCAATATATTCTTAAGATCTATGAGCAAAAGCATTGACATTATATATCTGAAAGTACATCAATATAACATAAACAAAGAACATACGATCTTGCCAAGATTGACAAAGGATAATGTTTAAATATTTACTTTAATGAAAACAAAATATATATAATATGCTTTTATCTTGTTGACTTTTAAGAATATCATGCATACTAGTCTATGTTAATCATATCTTAGCATATATGATCATATACATGTATAATTGAATCATTAACCATGGTATGAGGCCAATAATATCAATTCAAAAGGATTTTAGTCCGATTCTTTTTTGCTAAGTATGACTAACCAACGATTGCACTCATTGCCTTATCTCATTTTGACAACTGGTCATGTCTATACTTTTGAAGTTTTTTTTGGGTAAGTACTTCCATTATAATGTTATTTGTTGACAATGATTAGGGCTCTAATCTAGCCAAACCAAGCCAAACATTGAGTTATCAAACTTGACTTGACAAGATTAATGAGATATTCAAACTCTGCTTGAGCTTGATGCAAGCTTGCTCATATATGTTGAATAAAAACCTTCAGTGTAGCTTGCTAAAATTTAATCATAAAGCTTGAACCATACTCGGCTTGGCTTGCTCTATCAATCAATTCAAAAACTTAAGCTCAAACCAAGTCAATACCCAATAAAAAAATAATCAAGTTTTGTCCATCTAAGTAACACCATTTCTTGATTCAACGACAAAGGAAGCATACAAATTAAAACAGTTCCACACCATCACCAACCACCTGGACACTAACTTACAAACTAAAACCCAATTCAAAAGCGCAAATAACCAAAAAACAATAACGATAAATCTTTATTCAAGTACAAGCACAAGCCTACATCTCATACCTCCATTAAATCCCCAACATTCCCATATTTCCAACAATTTAGTTCCCAAAATATATATATATATATATATTAATAAGAGCATGCAAGTGGGAAGAAATAAAGTTTTAAATGCTGAGGGAATGAATAAAAATTAAATTGGTCAATCTACACTAGGTTTCTCTCACCCTTGAAACAAAAGCCTCGAAGTGTATATGTAGTATAAAATGCAAATGCAAGTACAAGAAACTAAAATGATAACAAAAATTAATTACATGCATGAGGGAAAAAGTACCTGTGGCTTACGGAAATGAGAGTGGGTGAGATCGGTGAGCATACTCCACTGATGTGACCTACGGGCCTGAGTGATAAGCTCAAAGAGCTTGGCTGGGCTCGAAAGAGTGTGTGCGTGTGTGCTTTGAATTGCTTGATAAAGGTCTCTTAAGAGCCAAGGATAAATATGGACTATAATTTGATATCTCAATGAAGCAATAGGGGCCTCACGTTTAGATATTTTGGTGGTTTTCCATGATGTCCATATCAATTATCAAAGCAATGCCAACCTCTAGTTACCTTACATCAAGGTAGTTCTTGGATTGTTTAAAATTTTCAACTCTATATTCATCATCTGCAAGGAAAATAAAATAATCTGATTGAATATATGGCTCTTTTATGGTATCTCTTATATTTTTGGGGCATCGTAGACACCCATGGTTGGGGCAAGAGAGAGGGACGAGGGGAGTGGGGGAATTGTGTCCCTTGACTTTTCAAAAAATCACAAGTATTATTAGTACTAGTTGCAGACCTGCATGCTGCGCGTAATAATTTCTTTAAAATTATCACATAAATATATATTTTTTATAATAATAATAATAATAATTATTGTTGTTGTTGTTGTTGTTGTTGTTTTACTATTGTCTATGTAGCATATGTAAAATTCTTATATGGTAAAATTATCCAAATCATGCTATATAATAGAATAATATTATATTCATTATAATGCAATAGGATAACATTTAACAAAACAAAATAGAAAATAGAAAAAAAACTTAAAATACAAAACTAAATTGCATCAACTCAAAGTAGAGTTCTTAAAAATATGCAAAATTAATAACCTAAAACAGAACTGCAAGAAAAATAAAAAATCTACTAAAAAATTGAGAGAGAAAAAAACTTTTTTTGTGAGGGAAAATTATGCATAGAGATATAGAATAGAAAAGATAATGAAAAATTTATAATAAGAGGATAAGAATAAGAAGAAACAAAATAAATAAAGATAAAGAGAAAGATGAAGAATGCTATTAAGGTAGAGGGTAGTGGGGAAATGAAAATGTAAAAGAAATAAAAAATTGTTAGAGAAAGTGTAAATGTTATAAAAAAAAATGAGTACGATTTTATAAGGAAAATTTTATTTATTTTTATTTAATTAAAACATTATATATATATATATATATATATATATTTGCAACATGAAAAATGATAAACCCATTATAAGGAAAATTTTATTTATTTTTATTTAATTAAAACATTATATATATATATATATATATATATATTTGCAACATGAAAAATGATAAACCCTATCCATATAACTAAATTAAAGTTACTTTCTGATATTGAGTTAACAAAATGAATTGGTGGTTACCAGAAAGCTAACCTTTTTTTTAAAAAAAAATAAATAAATAAATCTTAAAGATGAACATGAATTGTCTTGTTTTATTGCTTGACATTTGGGTGAGATTGAGGCCTCACGTAAATTAATGGAGTCTCATTAGACCTATCAACCATTATAGCTCTAAAGGATATCAATAACAAAAACTTAGCATAAATCAGTACTTACTCTTTGCAAGTCAAGAGGCTACACATACAATCTAACATACATCATTACCCAACAATATTTCAACTCACCACACAAAAGAGTAATCATGAAAATGAGCTTTGAAATATTCAGATGTAACTTTCAGGAAAAAGTATGTTGTAGTAGTAAATTAAATAACAATACTATTTAACTACTCAGATTTATCACGATATAAGAAGAACATGAATGCATTATAGATTTCTAAATATGTAAATAGAATAGTATTTGTTAGAAGACAATCACTACACATGAGGAGAGAAAAAAAAAATCAAATGAAAAGATAGCGTATCAAGTCTAAAAGGAATTTCATAGAACAAATGTCATGTTATACAAAAATAACATATATGGAACAACTAAATAGATGAATTCAAAGCACACAAACTAAGAATTTAAAGAAAAACATATGTAATAAAATTAACAATTAAAGAGAGAAAAAAAACTTAAATCACAAAACTAAATCACATCAACTTAATATAAAGTTCTAAAGAACATAACAACTTATCAACCTAACATAGAGATGCAAGAAAAAAAAAATCCACCAAAAAATTGAGAGAGAGAGAGAAAGAGAGAGAGAGAACATTTTTTGTGAGGGAAAAGTAAGTAAAGAATAGAAAAAAGAATGACAAATTTATAGTAAGAGAGTGTAGATAAGAAAGGACAATAAAAAAATGAAGATGAATGGAAAGATGAAGAGTGATATTAAGGTAGAGGGTAGTGGTGAGATGAAAAGATAAGGTAGAGGGTAGTGGAGAGATAAAAAAGTAAGGGATGGAGAAAGGTTGAAGAAAGTGTAAATATTTTTTTGATACAAGATAGAATTCTACTCTAATCTAAGTGTATATGTGTGTAAAACTCTCTCCTGAAAACTTGAATCCCAACTCTTGTTCCCTACACTATACAAACACTTATACTTGTAGAGTGACCATCGTATTAAGGATGTGTGGTGATAAGAAAGTATAAATATTTATTAAAAAAAAAAGTAAATGTTAAAAAAAATTATAGAAAAATTGGAAAAAAAAAATAATAATGATGATGTGAACGTTAATGTGGCTCAATTAGAGTATATTAACATCACATGTGACTGTACTCTTGACTCTTAAAGAGAACTAAAGCTCATTCATCTACAAGTAGGGCACAAGAAAGCAGCGGTTTTTCATTCTTCTTTTTACATGGCTTTGGCTTGTGAGAGCTCAACAAATAAGCCAAGCTCAAAGAAATTAAAGGTATACTTTTTTACCATATATAGATCCATGGGGGAGAAAATAGAGAACTTGTACTTACTGCTTCTCCTGAGTCATCCTGGCTGATATCAGAAGTCCTTGAGGAAACAAGGTCTAGAGCAACAGAACCCTTGTCAACTTTATCTGCTCCTGGAGCTATGCTGGCCGTTGACAATACCGTTTGTTGAGACTCTAGGTCTCCACCATGGCCACCACTTACCTAAAATAAGACCCAAAATATGAGCTTTATTTTTCAGGTCATTAAAATTTTCCCGGAATTCAGAGCAAGTCCTTCAAAGTTAGAATATTTCAACAAAAACAATATCGACACATCCATTTTCTTACCTCGTAACTTTTTGAAAAAATCAACTAAGTGTTGAAAAAAAAAAAAAAAAAAAGTGCCTAAACTCTTATTGTCAACCACTTATAAAATTTATAAAATATGTATAAAATATAATATATAATATATATATTTAAATATACTCATTATTATGACTTTGAGGACATGTACGAATTTCATCTCATATATACATAAAAGCAAATGAAAAGCATTTTCACCGTTAAAGAGGGGGAGGGGATAAGCACCCGTTAAAGAGGGGTGAGGTGGGGTGGGGGTGGGATAAGCACGCCAATGTTGACCAACGCGGTTTAATTAGTTCATACGTACACAATTTTCACTTGGCTGGGGGTCAGTAAATGGAACCATTGCCGTGAAAAAATGGAGCAGAAAAGAAATCATTCTTCTACAAGAAAAGTTTCACCTAATTGAGATAAGACTAGTCTTTATCATTTTGCACTTGTTTAAAACCATATGCTACCTAATAAAAGTTAAGTGTTTTTTTTTTTTTTTTTTTTTTTTTTTTTTTTTTTTTTTTTGTTTTTTTTTTTTGTGTATGTGTAACAAGATCTCATCTAAACATTACCCCAAAATGTATTTTTGGTGAGAAAAATTAAAGATGAAATTTATAAATCGTCTCCATTTATGAAAAATTAATAACCTTTTGGCCTATTAGTTGTACTGATTAGGGCGCCAAAGGAAAAAGTGGGGCGCGAAACTTTGTAAGACAGTGGCACGTTCTCAAAATGCTATGGCCTATGGGCATTATGCAACCCCCAAAGAAAGCTAGCTTTTGTTGTGGTGGAATCATCATGGACACTATTGGTGATCTAAGAATGGCAAAAGGTGTTTAGTCCTGTGGGGATGAAGGCCAATTCCACATTCTCTTTATACTGTGGAATTTCGATATGTGGGATAGAAGTCTGAAACACTTACATCCAAAGGCCACATTGTAATCAATGTCAGCAATTGCTTGGGTTTGCTTTTGTTCGATCCTCTTTGGATGGACTTGGGAGTTCGCATATATATGAGCCTACTCTTTCTTTCTTCCCAAGAAACGAATGGAAGAATATTTGCCTAAAGACTTACCAAAATATTTCTTTTGCTTACAATATGGTATTAATCGGAAAATGTTTAATGGTCATGGACAAAATAACCACATTAACGGCTTTGGAAAAGTTTGAGGACGAAATTGATAAAATTAAAATTTTAGAAATCAAAATGATTATTATCCCAAACTTAAAAGGGTACAATTTGAAATTTAGAAATCAAAATGATTATTATCCCAAACTTTTGTGTATGTTTGAGAATTGCTTATTTCTGATAATTTATTTGTACATTGTGAGACAAAAAGTTAAAAATTAGTTTATTTAAAAAAATTAAAAATTAAATTATTTGAAATAAATATAAGACAAAAATTAGTATGAGATCTGCAAATAGTAAATAATTTAATTAAAAAAAAAACCATCTTATAATAAGTTTCCAAATGCACACTCTCCCAAAGATTAAAATATCTCGTTTAAATTTCATTTGCGTGCATTTATTTTAATTTGTTCAAGTCAAAGATTAATGAAATGATATTTTATCATACTATTCTATATAGTTGTCGTGGGATCTTACGATATACTTTTATAACTTTATTAATTCTCTTGCTAATTATTAAGGTGTTGTGTAAAGTAATGAATAATTGGATTGAAGAATTAAAGCTGCTAAACCCTTTTCCTTGACCCATAATAGGTTGTGGAAAAAGAAAGAAAAGTAATGGTTGGCTAGATATGAGTGTGGCCCAAATTTAGATCATAAATTTTGGCTACAAACTCAAAAAGAGAGAACTTGTTTCTCTTCTCTAATATTCCTTTTCATATATTATTTTTTCAATATTCTGAATCTCATTCTCCCAACCCTTTCATCGGTTTAACATGTGTGTCTGGATACAAACTTTCTCCATCTAAACAACCGACTATTTTTCTCTATAAAAATTCATGCGCCTCCTCCAAATCTGAAAAAGGTACATCTCAACCAAAATTTTATTTTAAATAAATGCTGATATGCTAAAATATTATATGAGAAGCATCATGATAGAGATTTTTTTAAATAAGGTTGCCAATTAATTACAACATGATAATGACACTAATCCATAAATAAATAGCTTTGTCAGGAAAAGGCATAGAGGCCCACAAGCACCCAAATAAATAGCTTTGTCAGGAAAAGGCATAGAGGCCCACAAGCACCCAGTCTGGCAGACACATCCATATGATGCAATCCTGCGCATGTTGTGAACAAACACACCGTCCAAATAAACAGGTAATAATTAATGAGTAGAACAATGCCGAGACCACAAAAAACTCTCAACACTTTTGACACAACTCATTTTGTGACTAGTCATGAGAGTTAGAGGTGTGCATCGACGTAAACTTATCATGTTTTCTCTATTACTCACAGTATACGTTTTTTCTGTCACTCACAATGCGCCATGTAATAAGTTGTAAGAAAAATTGTATAATTTTTTGAGAAAAAATGCTGACGAGTAAACTTATAATGTTTTCTCTATCACTTATAGTACATGCTTTTTTCGTCACTCACAATATGCCATGTAATAAGTTGTAGTAAAAATTGTATAATTTTTTGAGGAAAAATGCTAACGAGTGCTCTTAGAGCACTGGTTAATAATTTATTTAAATAAAATTTTTATGAAAAATAAAAAAAATAATTAATATTTTGATAATTTTTTTCACTTCTCATAAAAGTAGTATCAAAACTTTTTTTAAAATAAATTATTAACCAATACTCTAAGAACACTCATTAGCATAACTCTTTTTTAGGTTGCTAACATTTTTCTAATCGGTCACCTTTTGAACACATGGAAGGCACATTATCCCGTCCCATCCCATCTCCATCAAGTAGTCAATATAATATTTGCTAGCAATCAATTGCCACATTTGATAGGCTGAAAATAAATTATTACATTCTCTACCTTTTAATGCTGATAATAAATGTTATACACAAATCACACTCGCAAAATTTTCTTCTTGTTCTTGTTACCAAAAAATATTCTCTTGTTCTGTGTTAAAAGTTAAATGCCCAATGATTTGTTCGAGGAATGATGCTTCTTGAATCTTTGATGCCTCCCCGTGAAACTATACAGTCTTTGGGAATTAAAGTTATCTCTTACCACGGGTGTACAAACTTGGTGTCTCAAAGTTGGTGGGATCCATCATCCATATATTTTGAGACTTTATATGCTGTGAGACACCTAATGTAGGAGATAGTTCTTCCTCCTACTCCTAGAGGTCTCCTAAATGGATTGGCCTTGTAAAATTGAACATGTAACTGTCAATGAGTTTGAACTTGCTTGAAAAAACATATATGAGCAACACAAATAGCAATTTTTATTT
>NW_027069651.1:214583-254465 GCF_002906115.3 Quercus suber | reverse complement strand
TTTTTTTTTTTTTTTTTTAGTGTTTGCAGTGCTTAGGTTATTCGGCTTGAGGGCTGAAGTTGAGAAGGTCTGAGTGTTTGAGTGCTGTTTGAGGGTTTGCGTTTTACTGCTTCAGCTTTTAAAAAAAAAAAAAAAGCAAGGTCCTTAGGCCGCGTTTTTAAACGGGGCCATAGCTTAGGGGCTTGGGCCGCGTTTTAATAAACGCGGCCCAAAAAAACGCGGCCTAATGGGCCCGCGTTTTGTAGTGTGCATGAGGGAAAAAGTACCTGTGGCTTACGGAAATGAGAGTGGGCGAGATCGGTGAGCATACTCCACTGATGTGACCTACGGGCCTGAGTGATAAGCTCAAATAGCTTGGCTGGGCTCGAGAGAGTGTGTGCGTGTGTGCTTTGAATTGCTTGATAAAGGTCTCTTAAGAGCCAAGGATAAATATGGACTATAATTTGATATCTCAATGAAGCAATAGGGGCCTCACGTTTAGATATTTTGGTGGTTTTCCATGATGTCCATATCAATTATCAAAGCAATGCCAACCTCTAGTTACCTTACATCAAGGTAGTTCTTGGATTGTTTAAAATTTTCAACTCTATATTCATCATCTGCAAGGAAAATAAAATAATCTGATTGAATATATGGCTCTTTTATGGTATCTCTTATATTTTTGGGGCATCGTAGACACCCATGGTTGGGGCAAGAGAGAGGGACGAGGGGAGTGGGGGAATTGTGTCCCTTGACTTTTCAAAAAATCACAAGTATTATTAGTACTAGTTGCAGACCTGCATGCTGCGCGTAATAATTTCTTTAAAATTATCACATAAATATATATTTTTTATAATAATAATAATAATAATTATTGTTGTTGTTGTTGTTGTTGTTGTTTTACTATTGTCTATGTAGCATATGTAAAATTCTTATATGGTAAAATTATCCAAATCATGCTATATAATAGAATAATATTATATTCATTATAATGCAATAGGATAACATTTAACAAAACAAAATAGAAAATAGAAAAAAAACTTAAAATACAAAACTAAATTGCATCAACTCAAAGTAGAGTTCTTAAAAATATGCAAAATTAATAACCTAAAACAGAACTGCAAGAAAAATAAAAAATCTACTAAAAAATTGAGAGAGAAAAAAACTTTTTTTGTGAGGGAAAATTATGCATAGAAATATAGAATAGAAAAGATAATGAAAAATTTATAATAAGAGGATAAGAATAAGAAGAAACAAAATAAATAAAGATAAAGAGAAAGATGAAGAATGCTATTAAGGTAGAGGGTAGTGGGGAAATGAAAATGTAAAAGAAATAAAAAATTGTTAGAGAAAGTGTAAATGTTATAAAAAAAAATGAGTACGATTTTATAAGGAAAATTTTATTTATTTTTATTTAATTAAAACATTATATATATATATATATATATATATATTTGCAACATGAAAAATGATAAACCCTATCCATATAACTAAATTAAAGTTACTTTCTGATATTGAGTTAACAAAATGAATTGGTGGTTACCAGAAAGCTAACCTTTTTTTTAAAAAAAAATAAATAAATAAATCTTAAAGATGAACATGAATTGTCTTGTTTTATTGCTTGACATTTGGGTGAGATTGAGGCCTCACGTAAATTAATGGAGTCTCATTAGACCTATCAACCATTATAGCTCTAAAGGATATCAATAACAAAAACTTAGCATAAATCAGTACTTACTCTTTGCAAGTCAAGAGGCTACACATACAATCTAACATACATCATTACCCAACAATATTTCAACTCACCACACAAAAGAGTAATCATGAAAATGAGCTTTGAAATATTCAGATGTAACTTTCAGGAAAAAGTATGTTGTAGTAGTAAATTAAATAACAATACTATTTAACTACTCAGATTTATCACGATATAAGAAGAACATGAATGCATTATAGATTTCTAAATATGTAAATAGAATAGTATTTGTTAGAAGACAATCACTACACATGAGGAGAGAAAAAAAAAATCAAATGAAAAGATAGCGTATCAAGTCTAAAAGGAATTTCATAGAACAAATGTCATGTTATACAAAAATAACATATATGGAACAACTAAATAGATGAATTCAAAGCACACAAACTAAGAATTTAAAGAAAAACATATGTAATAAAATTAACAATTAAAGAGAGAAAAAAAACTTAAATCACAAAACTAAATCACATCAACTTAATATAAAGTTCTAAAGAACATAACAACTTATCAACCTAACATAGAGATGCAAGAAAAAAAAAATCCACCAAAAAATTGAGAGAGAGAGAGAAAGAGAGAGAGAGAACATTTTTTGTGAGGGAAAAGTAAGTAAAGAATAGAAAAAAGAATGACAAATTTATAGTAAGAGAGTGTAGATAAGAAAGGACAATAAAAAAATGAAGATGAATGGAAAGATGAAGAGTGATATTAAGGTAGAGGGTAGTGGTGAGATGAAAAGATAAGGTAGAGGGTAGTGGAGAGATAAAAAAGTAAGGGATGGAGAAAGGTTGAAGAAAGTGTAAATATTTTTTTGATACAAGATAGAATTCTACTCTAATCTAAGTGTATATGTGTGTAAAACTCTCTCCTGAAAACTTGAATCCCAACTCTTGTTCCCTACACTATACAAACACTTATACTTGTAGAGTGACCATCGTATTAAGGATGTGTGGTGATAAGAAAGTATAAATATTTATTAAAAAAAAAAGTAAATGTTAAAAAAAATTATAGAAAAATTGGAAAAAAAAAATAATAATGATGATGTGAACGTTAATGTGGCTCAATTAGAGTATATTAACATCACATGTGACTGTACTCTTGACTCTTAAAGAGAACTAAAGCTCATTCATCTACAAGTAGGGCACAAGAAAGCAGCGGTTTTTCATTCTTCTTTTTACATGGCTTTGGCTTGTGAGAGCTCAACAAATAAGCCAAGCTCAAAGAAATTAAAGGTATACTTTTTTACCATATATAGATCCATGGGGGAGAAAATAGAGAACTTGTACTTACTGCTTCTCCTGAGTCATCCTGGCTGATATCAGAAGTCCTTGAGGAAACAAGGTCTAGAGCAACAGAACCCTTGTCAACTTTATCTGCTCCTGGAGCTATGCTGGCCGTTGACAATACCGTTTGTTGAGACTCTAGGTCTCCACCATGGCCACCACTTTCCTAAAATAAGACCCAAAATATGAGCTTTATTTTTCAGGTCATTAAAATTTTCCCGGAATTCAGAGCAAGTCCTTCAAAGTTAGAATATTTCAACAAAAACAATATCGACACATCCATTTTCTTACCTCGTAACTTTTTGAAAAAATCAACTAGAAGTGTTGAAAAAAAAAAAAAAAAAAGTGCCTAAACTCTTATTGTCAATCACTTCAATATGTTGTGATATTGGGCATGTCACTAGATTTATTCATATGCTTAACACAAACAAACCATAGTTTCATGATCGATCCCATACAGATCGACCCAAGTTCAAAGGGAAATACATATATAGAAAATTTACTGCTCCTGTGTCATCTGGGCTGATATTACTGTAGAGGAAATTGATGATGAGGCTGCAGGCCTTTCCAAAAAAGAGAACCTTTCTCAGATTCATCTCCTCCTGGAGAGACCGTTTCCTGAGACTCAAAGGACGTCATTTCTAGAGCTTTTTTTTTTTTTTTTTTTTTTTTTTTTTTTTTTTTTTTTTTTCTGAGATAGGTTTAAAAGCGCTAAGTGATTATTTCAAATTACAACAATTTTTTTCTCTTAAGAATAAAAACAAGGCTTTAGTTGTTCTTATTAAAAATGGGACCTACTAAGAAGTAGATGGCTATTTTTAATTGGACTCTTTGAAGAGTAATACTAGAGATATAAATTTTTTTACAAAAATTATTACAAACTACTAATGCAATTAGTGGTTATTGGTAAATGAAAAGTAGCGTTAATGCTGGGCTTAGATGAAAACTAATAAAACTTAGTTACATCAACAGTTTATAAAAATGTTGTAAAATAATTTATGGTTAAAGCATTACTTTTTTTTTTATAATGCATTACTCTTTTTGAATGCACTACATAAATTTAGTGATATGATATGGCCATTTATGATGGGATAGAAAAAACTAGATCCGTAACATTATTCAAGTAAATATTCATGGTATTCTTCTATTTAAAAAAATAAAACAAAAGGTAAATTCGAGGTATTTGCCATTTTTTTTTTATTTTGCAACTTTTTAATCATTTAATTATAAATGTTAATCGGAGTAATACCACTTTTTCATATACTTATTGTGCGGGTCGCAAATGAGGCCAATGGGCTCAGCCCCACTTGGGCTCACAACTAATTTGTTTGTAAGGCTGAATTTCCTACTATGGGTGATCCTACAACCAAGGACTCACTGAGATCACCTTTCTCCTTCTTGGCGACACAATCTTTCCTCCTAACTGCTCTCCGGACTCTCTTTTTCTCCCCTTTTTCTCACCAAAAAAACCCCCTTCTTTCTTCTCCTTCCCTCTTATTTATAGTGCTCAGCTCAGGCGAGGGTCATTAATGCTTCTCATGTTTGTGCAACAGAGGGTCCAGTAGGATTTTCTCTAAATGGGAGGTTAGGTATGGGTGGCTTTGGGACTTGGTGCCCACATTCGTTGGCAGCTCGGCAGAGTCAGGGCGCGTTGAGTGCTACGGAAGGTCCAATCAGGGGGGTGGTAAGTGGGAGTCTAGGTCTGGGTGGCTTTGGGACTTGGTGCCCACATCAGGTCAGAGCGAGGTAACTACTTTTTCTTTTACTGAAAAACACTTAGAACAATTTACAACTGGGAGATGCTCCTCGGCTCATGACCGAGGAGGTTTTCCCTTCTCTCTACTCCTCAAAACCTCTCCCAAAAAAAACCCCCTTTTACATTTTGCTCACCTTTCTTATATATCCCTCTCTCCCTCCTCTTGTTGGTCATCTATTGGTCTTCCACCTGACCGTCTATCCCATCAAAGGTCATATCCATGCTCAAGTGGTTCACCCTGATCGATGTTGCCCTGCCAAGGGGTTACATCCTCATTAATGCGACCAGAAGGGTTAGGTGAGCGTATTCAATGCCGAGGTGACAGTTCGTCCAGGGCTTGCCCCTTCTTCGTACTGAGGTCTCGGACGACCGAGGATAGGGTCATCCTCGGACCCATCATGCTTCCTCGGCGTGGGCCATTTGGGTCTGGGTTGAAGTGGGCCGAGGCCACCCGATTTTCTGGCTCCACAAAAACCATATGCTACCTAATAAAAGTTAAGGTTTTTTTTTTTTTTTAGGTTTAAAAGCGCTAAGTGATTATTTCAAATTACAACAATTTTTTTCTCTTAAGAATAAAAACAAGGCTTTAGTTGTTCTTATTAAAAATGGGACCTACTAAGAAGTAGATGGCTATTTTTAATTGGACTCTTTGAAGAGTAATACTAGAGATATAAATTTTTTTACAAAAATTATTACAAACTACTAATGTAATTAGTGATTATTGGTAAATGAAAAGTAGCGTTAAAGCTGGGCTTAGATGAAAACTAATAAAACTTAGTTATATCAACAGTTTGTAAAAATGTTGTAAAATAATTTGTGGTTAAAGCATTACTTTTTTTTTTTTTTTTTATAATGCATTACTCTTTTTGAATGCACTACATAAATTTAGTGATATGATATGGCCATTTATAATGGGATAGAAAAAAATAGATCCGTAACATTATTCAAGTAAATATTCATGGTATTCTTCTATTTAAAAAAATAAAACAAAAGGTAAATTCGAGGTATTTGCCATTTTTTTTATTTTGCAACTTTTTAATCATTTAATTATAAATTTTAATCGGCGTAATACCACTTTTTCATATACTTATCATGAATAAAAAAATAAAAAAAAAAGACTTGCATATATCTTTTTTTATATATAAGAAAAAGGATTAAGTTACTTTATAAATTGAAAAAAAAAAAATACTTTGGAGCAAAATACAATTAATAGGGTAAAGTGAAGCATTAAGACATGATTTTTACTCACTTATTACTAACAATAGTAGTTTGTAACATGTGCATATACATGGATAAATTTAAAAATAAACACATTTTTTTGCCATAAAAATATACACAATTAATTGAATTATTTGTAAAAATAAATTTTATTAGATGCATGTTTAAATTTCTTCTTAAGTTTAATACTACTACTTATGATCATTTTTATTCTAAATTTTAATAAGATAGAACATGCAGTGATTTTTGTTAAATAGAAATATGATTGGTTTTTTACTTTTTATTTTTTTAGTTTTTTAGTTCATTAATATTGGATTTTTAGTATTTTGCAGTCATTAACTCACTTAGCACAAATATTAAAAAAAAAAATTAAGTGGACACATAGCACAAAATTAGCCCACAATTAAAATTTAATTTGGAATCTAATTAAATTTTCTCTCCGTTTTTATAATTATATACAAGTTTAAATTATAATATAATGCTACGTCAACATCCAATTAAAAATCTCAATAAAATCATAAAACAAACCAACAAAACAATGAACTCCTGTGTTGATATTAGTAACGGTGATGTTATCGGAGGCACAAAGAAGCTGAAGAAGTCACAACCAACGGTCCACCGCTGTCAATAATTTTTTTTTCTTTTTTTTGAAAATGAATATTCATTCATAAAAGAAAGAAACGTTACAGCCAAAAACAAAGCACGAGGAAAGAACAGAGGAAGAGGAGGACACAAGCACCAAAAGAGACCAACGCGGTTATAATTTTTTAATTTTTGGTAGAGACCAACGCGGTTTTAATTAGTTCATACATACACAATTTTCACTTGGCTGGGGGTCCGCAAATGGAACCATTGCCGTGAAAAATGGAGCGGGAAAGAAATCCTTCTTCTACACAAAAATGTTTCACCTAATTGAGATAAGACTAGTATTTATCATTTTGAAAATATACACAATTAATTGAATTATTTGAAAAAATAAATGTTATTAGATTATGAATATATTCTAAATTAATACCCTTAGTGCAATCATGATTTTTAAGCCAAACTTTTATTATATCTGTTTGGGATCTGCTTATTTTGTTGAAATAAAAAACTTTTTGCTGAAAATACTGTAAAGTAAAGTAAAAATTAGTTGAAATAATACTAAGAAGTACAATAAAACCCATAAATAGTAGCAAAAATAAACTAAATAAGTTACTAGAAATTGCAGAACTCAAAGGAACTTTTATTCATTTTAATCCTATAATTTTGAATTTGATTCAATACGGTCATATTGTCTACTTGAACTGCTTCGTTAAGTGTCCCAAAAATGATGTTGTTTTGTTATTTTTGTAAGTCTTAAATTTTTTTTTTAAAAAAAGGAAATTAAATTGACAAACCTAAATTCATAAAATATACCAAAAGAGTCACAAAATGTAACACGGCCTAGCAAAAAAGTTGTATAAAGATGCTCTCTCAAATAAAATATAATAAAAATAAAAAAGCAGGTATGCAACGTAGAGAGAGGACACGCGGAGTATGTATTAATCAGTAATCACTAAGAAATATGCTGGTGATTACTGATTAATAATTGGAAGGTTCCTGGAAACAGTTTTTTTAGGGTGAAACCTGAAAACTGTTGATATCATCATGTTTGGGTAGAAATGGCGCTATCTCTTACCACCATCTCTAATATTCTCTTTCGCATCATTTGCTCTAGCTGCTCACTTGCTTTCTTTCCAACAAACGCACCATCTCTCTCCTCTCCCTCTCTCTCTCTCTCTCTCTCTCTCTCTCTCTCTCTTCCACTCTTTCTTTGCTTCGGGTTCTCAGATACATAGAAAAGCTCCAGGCCAGTATTCTGTGTCCAGACATCCTTTGATTCTTCTTTTCTTGGATATGTGTTTTTGCTAATAACTAACAACATTTTATGTCGGTTTGTTTTTTTTTTGGGAAAATACCATTTTTAGCCTTTATATTTAGAAGTTTCAATTAATTTAGTCTTTATATTTTGATATTGGTTAATTTGGTCTCTATTGTTGTAAATTTACAATTAATTTGATTCTTTTCTTAAACTTACTAATGAAAAATACTCACATGACAAATGATTGGTACATATGACATATTTAAAATTAAAAAATTGAATCAGATGTGTCTAAGTTTAAGTGGCTATGCCAACGCTTAGATGGCAAAAAAAACCATCACCTTTAAAAAATAATTTTCTTTTCTTTACTAATTTTTTCCATTCTGTATTTTTTTCTTTTTTCTTTCTGAGTTTCTAACAATTTTCTTAACCTGGCGGAATTTCATTTTTATTTTATTGATATTGGTTTTTTTTCCTTTCTTGCAATTTCTTGGTAACCAAACAATAATTTAGTCCAACAATCTTAAATCAACATAGGCCATGTTGTTTCTAAAAGACTAAATTCTCGCCTAAAAAAGCCAGATGCAGATCCACTAGTTTCAAACTAATTCAAGAAATTTCAAACAAAAACCCCAAATTCAAAGATTCAAACTAATCCCAAAATCCTTGGCTACAAACCCAAATCCACCGATACCCCAGCAGTCCAATACCATCCTAAACCCAGATCCACAACAGAGATTGATCCATGGCCAACAACCCCAAAGAAAACCAAATCTAATCGATCCGACCCACCTGACTCGGATCTCCTCGTCTTTTTTTGAGAAAAATGACTAATCTTATCTGAATGAGATAAAATATTTAGTTTATACATTAAATAATTTTATTAGGAGGACTGCTCACTCCTAGGCTTTAAGGTCTGTTCCTATCTCCTCTGTCATCTGTTGGGCCTCTCATAAAAGAGATGAAAATTTAAGTTTCCTAGGAGCTGAGCGTGTTGATGCCTGTTTGGTTGTTGGTATTTAATAAAGCTTCATCCTTATTAAAAAAAAAAGACACAAAAAGCAATGGAAATTACAAGTAGTCAATAGTCAAAAAGAAGCAAATTACAACAAAACCAAGTGGAACGAGCTTCTTACGAAGCTTCTAAGTTCTCACTGTGACAAGCTTCGTCCGAAGCTTCGCACGGAACTGAATGAACGCTAAAGCGAACCGGGTTATGACAAAAACTTCATGCATTTGTTTTTGGTCGATCAATTTAAACACATATTTTTAATTTTTAAATAATATTATATATATTTTTACACATTTTTTTACTTATACATATTTAAAAAAATACAAACAATATTATTTGGACTCCCCTACCAAACCGCACTCGAACCTCAATTAAACAGCTTTCATTTTATATATGATAGATTTTCTACTTGCATTAGTACGAGTATGTTTATCTATTATGCAAAGTTCTTTTCCTCTTATTCCTAATTAATTAACTGTTATTTTGTGTATCTATTGATTTGTTAATTGCTCTTGTTAGTGCAGAAAGTCGTGTTTTGAGAAGCCAAAATGTTAACAAGCTCTGGCCTTGACCTTGAGTCTCAGCAAACTGAGTTGCTCATGCCCAGAAATCCTCCAAGAGAGCGTTCGCACGAGGGTTTTTTGAGCTTGCATTAGCAAAATCTCATACATAGAGCTGATGACAGAGGTTCTCTTGCTTTCCTCAGATCTCTTTCATCGCGCACTTCCTACTACAGTCCCTTTACCAGCTTCAGATCTCTTTCATCGCACACTTCCTACTACAGTCCCTTTACCAGCTTCAATGATGATACAAGAGAAGCAGTAAGCTCTTCTTCTATTTTCTCTCCCATAGATATCTATGAGTTGTATAATGAATAGCGAAGAGATATATGGCAGACAGTTTAATTAGGTTCTAACCATGTTTCACAGTTCATACAACGTGTAGTTTAAAACATATAAATATTGGGTAATTGTTAGTGACACAAATACACAAAATTCTGTTTTTGAATTGAAATTATGAATTCAAGATACGATTTTAGTCCAAAATTTAAATTGAGTGTACGCTTTGTGTAACAAGATGCGTGTGAAAGAGATATCCCTAAACATATATCAGATCTGATCAAGTGATGTCAACTTGTTGTGCACGGTTATACATCAACTAGTGTGAATGTAGAACGGCTAACTACCCTTCTGTTATTGTTTTTATGTGTATAAATACAGTGCACCCACCATGTACACGATCATTCTGTGCAATACTATCATTTTAATTTCCTCTTCCTCTCTTCATGATCTCCTTTTTGTCTTGAGTTTAACAAATAGCACTCTTGGTCCAAATGGGATTATGACTCTGCTTTAGAACTAAAACTGAATTCAAGTTTAATAGAATAGCCAAAATACTATTTTATTTTCTATTTGATATAGCAGGATATTGTGGAAATAACTGAATCACCTCAAAGTGTAAATTTGGATGGTGAGAATGACAACTGTATCAGAGATGAAAAAGTACAGCTCCAGCAAGCAAACATTGCCAAGATAGTAAAGGAGAAAGATTTGATCGCGCACTTCCTACTACAGTCCCTTTACCAGCTTCAGATCTCTTTCATCGCACACTTCCTACTACAGTCCCTTTACCAGCTTCAATGATGATACAAGAGAAGCAGTAAGCTCTTCTTCTATTTTCTCTCCCATAGATATCTATGAGTTGTATAATGAATAGCGAAGAGATATATGGCAGACAGTTTAATTAGGTTCTAACCATGTTTCACAGTTCATACAACGTGTAGTTTAAAACATATAAATATTGGGTAATTGTTAGTGACACAAATACACAAAATTCTGTTTTTGAATTGAAATTATGAATTCAAGATACGATTTTAGTCCAAAATTTAAATTGAGTGTACGCTTTGTGTAACAAGATGCGTGTGAAAGAGATATCCCTAAACATATATCAGATCTGATCAAGTGATGTCAACTTGTTGTGCACGGTTATACATCAACTAGTGTGAATGTAGAACGGCTAACTACCCTTCTGTTATTGTTTTTATGTGTATAAATACAGTGCACCCACCATGTACACGATCATTCTGTGCAATACTATCATTTTAATTTCCTCTTCCTCTCTTCATGATCTCCTTTTTGTCTTGAGTTTAACAAATAGCACTCTTGGTCCAAATGGATACTATTTTATTTTCTATTTGATATAGCAGTGTAGAATTTCAAGCTTGAAGTATGATCAACAATGGAGGATGAGCAAAGTAACTGAAAGAGAAAGAATCGAAAAGAGAGAGAGATAGCAAAGCAGAAAACAAAATGGAGAAAAAAATGATTTTAATTTCAATTAGCTTAACTTTGATACATTAGTTCCTATTCTATTTATAGTGTTAAGTGTGATACAAGTAGAATCTTCCAGAATTACAACTGCTCATAACAAACTTATAACTGAATGCAGGTTTTACTCCGCAAATCCTGGAATAACAGATTGACAGTTATTGCTGGAACTGAAACTAAAACCCAGAGCTTCAAGACCTTGCGTTCCCTGTGCACAGAGGCTTGCTAGAGGAGATGACCTTAAACGACACCGTTGAGCATTCTTATAATAACAAACATAAAACGATATCGTTCTACTAAACATCAACGACACCGTTTCTTCAGCTTCACTTATACAACATCTGAAACGGCAACGTTTAGTTAAAGAGACGTTGGACTCAAAAAACTAGCCGTTATAATTCTTCTTCTTCAATTTTCAACTTGTGATTCTGAGTCTCTGTGCTCTCTTTAACAAGCAGGATATTGTGGAAATAACTGAATCACCTCAAAGTGTAAATTTGGATGGTGAGAATGACAACTGTATCAGAGATGAAAAAGTACAGCTCCAGCAAGCAAACATTGCCAAGATAGTAAAGGAGAAAGATTTGGATTCCTTACACAAGTTTGGAGGCATCCAAGGAATTGCAGAGGCTTTGGGTACTCATTTAGAGACGGGAATCATCCTTGCTGATGTGCACTCTCGATGCATAGCTTGCACACCGTCCACAACACAAACTAGTGCACTAGGCTTCCTTCAATTTCTCCCAAAATCATGCAATAATTACACATTCATCCTGAACAAACCATCAGCAGGGACGATATAGCCCTCTCTAGGCGTAGTAGGTCACCAACCAAAACATCGCCAATGATTACTTTGTGTGAACATCCCCTCTAATAACATCAACCATCATTCTCTGCAATTCAAATGGTTTATGCTTCCCTGACATCCTTTGGGAATGTTTAAGTCGACACTGATTACGTAGTGAATCAATGACCACAAGTATGATGATGGCAAGAATTATGATGACCCTTCATACCAACCAGTTCTCAGGCCTTCCTCCTTGACGCCAAAGCCAAGTGACAGCGCTGCGCACACGAAGAGAAGCAAAATGGTGTAATTATTGCATGATTTTGGGAGANACCATCCAGCAAGAAGAACTAAACCACTGCACCCAATTCAATCTTGCAGTTGCTACGATATATGTGCAATCTCAATAAAAGCCACCTGCAGTATGAGAACAACACCCACAGAAACCAAAACAATGGTTCCGATGAATGCTCTTAAACACATTCTTCTTCTCCAATTCCTTGCATTTACTTGTTAAATACTTGGCAGAGAACAAAACTATTAAAGATAATGGTTTTACTAATCTTATTGCTAATACCCGGATAGTTTGCCCTTTGAATTGGAATGCCACTGAGATGGTAACTTGATAGAGAGCTTGAGAGACAATGTTTCTCCACATGGCCTTGGTGATAAGCGGTTTAGTTTGTTTCAATGGCAGCTTTTCCATCAGTTCCTCTGTTGGTGGCTCGGTCAATACACCAATGCCACCAAGAAGTGACACAACAAAGTTTGCCCATAGCAATTGGATAGACGTAATTGGAGAATATCCAAAAAACATTGTTTGTGATAGAGGTTATCAACAGCCTGCTATATCATGGTGAGCTCCAGTTTGGATATACTTCTGAATATTCTCGAAAGTACATCTTCCAAACCTTGAAATGGTGACAAGAAACTGAGATTTCTATCACCAATGATGATGCCAGAACTTGCTCTAGCCATGTCAGTGCTACAATTCCTCATAGTAATCCCCACATCAGCTTCTTTAGTGCTGGAATCGCATTTGTTTAACTCCACCATTGCTACTATATGGCTTTATTCTTCAAACATTTCACTAAAGTGAGCTGGTCAGATGGGCTTGAGTTTCCTATCAAGATGATTTGATCAACTTTATTCATCCTCTCTTCATTGCTGAATTTCTGAAATTCTTCACCTTAAGCATCATTGCATTTGAGGAGGAAGTAGTCCACACTGGTGAGCTATGGTTTCCAACACTGACACATTATCTTGTGAAACCAGAATGATGTTAAATCCGGCATTTTTCAAAGCTCCAATTTCCCTTCCAACCGGCACTGAGTTTGGCATACAAAAACCTGTTGTTTCAATGCAAATACTTGTGACTGAACTCATGGTGAGGCAAGCAAAAGGTTCTTGAGCAAAAGCCTGTTCAGAGTATTCAGACATCATCTTCTTATTCCAATAAGAGATGGCAAGCGTGATTACAAACGGTATTCCTTCCATTACTCCAACCAGCAATGTAGCAAGTGAAGTCGTTAAGGTACTAATCTTCCATTTGGTTTCATCACAATTTTCTCAATGGCATCCATTATCTCTTTGACTGCCTTTGGTTTCTCCTTGAGGTCTGGGAGGCTAGACTTAATATCTTCCTTCAGAAGCATGAAACGAAGGAATAACACTACAAGGATGAGGATAGATATTGAAAGACCAAAAATTTGTGTGCCTTTGTTGACCTTGTAAATTTGCGCTGGTAATGGGGTCTTTTCGGGACATGGGTAACCTGCACCATCAAATCACCGAATCTAGTGTTCATGCCCACTGATGCAACTAGCATGCGACCCTCTCCATCAATCACCTTTGCACCATAGAACAATTCATGGGCTAGTGATTGGCTTACAAAGTGCACGGCTGAGTTATGGAATTGCTTGACTAGACTACTTGGCTCACATCTAAGAACTATTAATATCCCTCTAGATTCCACTTCTAACCTTGAGCTGCCACTCACCCATACTTAGCTTATACTAATTTCCATTTTTAGTATAAGCAAAATGAACAACAAAGGATGAGAGCAGAAATTTGTTTCTTAACTTGGTGAAGTGTTTTGTTACGTAATTGTCTGTCTGATTAGAGGAAACCATTTCATGTTTTTTAGCATTTTCTTCCCTAGTTTTACAGGTAGTATACTTTTGTCTTTTATAAAATCTTTTGGCAGTTTTACTAAGTTTTTTGTTTATTTATTTTGTTAAAGTAGAACATATAGCAATTCCTTTTGGCAGTTTTACCATAAGTTTTTTTTTTTTTTTTTTAAAAGCAGTAGAAGATGCAGCAATTCCAATAGTTTGTCTATATGTCATGGCTCACAACCCACCTCTCCCCTCCCCCACCCCATATATGTTTCCTATGTTTTGGTTGTTCGACTTGTATAAATTTCTATATGGCTAGTTTTGTTTTTCTATCCTCAAGCCAAGAATAATATGCACAAATCTATAATTTTACTTCCCTTGTAAGCACCATAAAAATTGTAAAAATTCATTAAATAATGATTAAAACAGTGAAATAAACCAAGTTCTGATTTCACACTGACACTAGTCAATTAAATGACTAAAGACCCACTAAAGAAACTAGAGACATTTTTTTTTTTTTTGAGAAGAAATTTTTAGAGACACAAATAAAACCTGCATTTTTGCAACATTATATGTCAAGGGGTTTCAATAGACAGCTTACAGTTAAAGGGGTGTCAAGTGTCAACCAAACTAAGTGCATATTTATTCTCATTCAATTATAGAAAGAACAGAATAAAATTTTTGACATGCCAATAATAAGAAACAAAGAAGAACTTGAGTCAAGCAATACCAGCAAAAGGCCAATATGTGGAAAACTTTGTGCCAATTACAAAGCATTGAACTAAAATATCAAACTTGGAGAATCAATTAAATATCTTGAATATAACAGCAAATGCAAAGCTAAAGCTATCAAAATTCAAAATTTACACCCCCAACACACGCACACGCAAAGTGGAAGTCCCTATTTTAGAAAACAACAAATTTAGGAACATAAAATTCACAACATCTGAGCAAGCATGTTGTGAGTGATGAAAACAAAATTGGTGTCTTCTATGCCCTTATAAAAGTCATATTAGTCTAATCACAACTAAGGGTGGCAACTTTAATCCATAACCATAAACCCGCCCATTATCCACCTGATTTGGATAAGTTATAACCCAACCCATTTGAATATTTGGGTTAAATGGGTAAAGACTCATTAGGTTATATAATTATATAGGTCTTAATTGATTAAGCCACTAATACCCATTAAAACCCATCTAAAATTTAAATAAATAACATAAAATCTAAATTTTTAGAAAATGACCAAAATACCCACAAAACTTTAAAAAATAACCAAAATACCCTATGAAACCTGAAAATAACCAAAATACCCTTGAAACTTAAAATTACCAAAATAACCCCGAAACTTAAAAAATGATGAAAATACTTACGGAACCAAAAAATTACCAAAATACCCTCTTAACCTAAAAAATGACTGAAAATACCTCCAATACCTAAAAATTATCAAAATACCTCCAAAACCTTTAAAAAAAAAAATGACAAAAACACACCCGAAACCTAGTAAATGACCAAAATACCCCAAAACCTAAAATTACCAAAATACCCCATAAACCTAAAAGATAACCGAAATATCTCCGAAACTATAAAATGACCAAAATACCCTTGAAACTTAAAAATTACCAAGACACCTCCAAAACCTAAAAAATGACCGAAATACCCTTGAAACCTAAAAAATAACCAAAGTACCCCAAAAACCTAAAAAATGACCAAATACCCCATGAAACTTTAAAATTACCAAAATACCCTATAAACCTAAAAGATGACCAGAATACTTCTGAAACCTATAAAATTACCAAAATACCGTAAAAACCTAAAAAAGAACCGTGAAAGCTCGGAAATGTGTTGAAAAAACATAAGCTGCTTAGACCCCCAAATTAAAATTACGACTTGGTTGATTTTACACTAACTTAATACTAAGTGCGGAATAGTGTAAACACAAGCGTATAAGCACGACAACTACTCTAATCCATAATTAAAGCAACACATCAGTAAAAATGAAGTAAACAAGAGTAAGGAAGAGAGATGCAAACACAAATAACACCGAGATGTGTTATCGAAGAAGAACCAAAAAACTCGGCGAAAAACCTCTCTGCCGCCCTCCAAGTGGAAATCGATCTACTAGACAATCAGTTGGGATACATGGGTTAGCAAGAGACCCTTCAAGCCTAATATACCCTATGTACCTAAGCCCTCCAAGCTCCTACTCCAACAAGGCTTCTCGGAATCGTGTCTTGTCTTAGTTCTCCAGATCCCGCAACAAGCTCCATGTTGCATCTGCCATTCCAAGCTTCTTCCAATGCTTTCTAGCAGCTCCAAAACACTCTCTACACTCTGAATAGGTGTGGATTATGTTTAGGTACAAATCTCCTCTCAAGGTATGATAATGGGAGAGGGATTGAGAAGAGGCTATAATGATTTCTCACTAAGGATGAGTAACTCTCTCTCAAAAGATAAATGTGTGTATTTTAGAAAACCTCTCTAGGGTTTTTCTCTCTGAATAGCCTCTCCAACATTTGTGGGTAATGAGGGTATCTATAGGATGAGTGAAGGGTAAGAAAGTCACTCATTAAAATCCTCCAGGCAGAATGTTTCGCGACTATCTCACGGGAAAGCCTTACCCGCGAGACACTCGCAAAAACGACAGCCTGGCATGACTTTTCAGCTTCTAGCATGTGCTTCTCACATGGCCCTCTTGTGGGTTAGCTTCCAGTGAGACACTCGCGAGATCCACTGATTCTTCATTTAAGTTAGAGTCTTCATCAACTTGATACTAAACCCAATACAATAAAATCTCACAAAATACAAGGAAATAAATTAAGGCAATTACAACACTTTTTGTCATGGAATAAAGCCAACATAAAACATAGTTATAAATCACAACTTTACAATCTCCCCCTTTGGCTATTCCGTGACAAAACACCCTATAACAAACTCTAGACTTAAACATGAGTTTGGGAACAATGGCAAAACTCACTCACACCTAAATCTAGAAACTATGATGAAATTGGAACATGTATACCTGTAACCTGAAATATTTGCACAAAACACATTAGACCCTCAAGGTAAATCAGGTGATAAAAAGACAAGTATAATGTAACAAGTAAAATGCGATCAAGTAAAATGGAATAAAGCAATAGACCATGGCTTGACCAAACATGCAATCACTATACAATAGTGATCACAATGCTCATTCACACAAGGAATGAGCATCCAGACATGCATGCTAATAAGCTCAATTGCAAACTATCATTTGCATGTCCAACACTCAACCAATGCATAAAAACATATATGCATCTAGGAACAATCCTACAAGGGCACAAGAGTGTTCCAACACATAAACATGATGCAAAGCATAGATACTAAAAGTAACACAAAGCACCATAAAGCAACGAGAAAACAAGCATAAAGTAAATCAAGGTTTTCTCAAAAACAATGTCTTCTCCCCCTTTGTATATGCATCTCCCCTATGGCTTTCTCCCTCTACAAATGTGCACGAGGTAAAATTTCTCCCCCTAAGAATGTGCACATGAGTCATATAGAAATGACGAAACACATCGGTATACTCTTCGGTATAGTCTTCCTTTTTTTGTCACAAATAGACAAATGAAACAAGAGGAAGGAAGGAAAGAAAAGAATATGAAGATGATGCATGAGGGGTGCAAGATGAATGAGAAAATGAAACTCAAACATAAGACAAAAACATTTTAAAACAATGCTACAAGGCATAAAGAACATGACATGCTAAGGATGATGGAACATGATATAGACCTAGGCATGACATAGACACAAGGAACATCTTATATGTGCTAAACGGTCTAAAAGGACTTAACTAGCATGAGTGAATACAAAACATGTCAAGTGTTTAAGTTTGTGCAGCAAAGGTGCAACTAGTGTGCATGTGAGATGCATGACCAATGCATGAATAAGCACTCACGGGGCAAAGTGTATAAAACACACCACCAATGATCAAAATATGATAAACATGAATAATTATGGTGATCCTCAAAATTTGGTACTCATCGGAGTCCAAAACAACGAGAAAATGACATTTAGGCATTTTATCAAACACTTAGAGTGCACACACTATACATGTATGTTAAACAATGTAAGAACATATGAAAATCTTGCATAAATACATGTTATTTTTGCCACAAGAGGCCAACATCCAAACCAAATCATCATTTAAAACAAAGCCCAGTCAAAAAGATTGACAAAAATTAAGTTTTCCAACTCCTATTTGAGAAAATCTCAACTATGAACATAAAACCCCCAAAAACATAATCTAAGGATCAAAATCAATGCAAAGAGTTAAAGATTACCTTAGAGATGTTAATGGAATGAAAAACACTTGAATTTAGTTAGGTTTTGATGTAGAAACATAGAAACAGGGGTTTGGGAGAAGATGGGAGGCGTTTAAAATAAATGGCCCACGAAATGTCCTTTAAAAAGCTGATCTGAAAATTTTCGCTGGTATCTCTCTGGTTAGAATCCCACGAAAATTTCTCTGGTATCTCGCAGGTAAGCCTTACTCGCGAAACAGCCTTGAAACAGTCGCAAAAGTCTCTGTCCAAAGCTGGAAAAAACTTTAAAATTGGACCATTTAACTCCCAGTTGAGCATATACATGAAATAGGTCACGAAAACACTTAGAAAACATGTTTTTCACACAAAAACACTTTAAAAACTTCGAAAAACATGGGTGATACAAATCACTTCCAAAAGCAAACAAAAAGAACAAAAATCTTTTTAGTTTGAACCACATATGGTTAAGCACACACACATCACATTTGAACATGTACAAACACACAAATGAAATAGGCATTCATTGAACATTAAACTTGTGTGTTGTGTGTGTGAATCAAGTGTGGATTAGTCTTTAGAACAGAGTGAAGTTTCAATGATCAATTCAATCAAGTCATACATAACTGATACTAAGTCAAGTGGACTATCTCAATTATAGAAATAAGTATATATGACCTCCCATAAATTGATTACATAGCTTAGAAGCTTTTCATTTGGCTTCTGGACAAATCATAAACTGATTACATTTGATCCATTTTGGATGATACATCTCCTTTTTGAGATCGATGCTTGATATTTTGATATATCAACATTTAGGATAAGCCTTTGGCTTTTTGAACACCATACATTTCAAAACACACGTCACTTTCTCTTTTTCCTAGTCAAATACTAGTATGTGCGACAGGCTTTTGCAGCTTGATATCTCTTTTCATTTGGAGATTTACATTTAGTGAGCTCTTTTGCAAAAACAACAAAAACAAAAAAAATAAAGTGGGAAGAGATATAGACACAAGTCTATGTATGTATCAAGACCATCAAGACTATTGACCAATCATTCATGACAAGCTTGAAGATCTATTTACAACAATCACATATAATTTTCAAGATTTCTTCCACGAAGATAAATGTGCATACATAACAAGCTAAGCTCGTAAATGCACTATGCCATAAGTACGAAGGTATTAGGCTAAACTCACATGAGATATGTGCTCAAATATATACAATCAAACTTTTTGAATTTTTTACTTTTTATGTGGTTTTGAATTTTTTACACACACAAAACAGAGACATAAAAGTAAGATCAAACCAAAACAGTGCATATAACGAAATGCAAAATGTACAAAATGCATGAAGAAATGACAATCAATGCATGAAAGGTCCTACAAAGATCGAAAGAATAAGATCAAGGACCAAAAGAGCAAAAGCTCAACCATAGGAACCCTTCCTCATCCAAACGGAATGATTGTTTGGAATGAATATCTCAAGAGAAGTGAAACGAGGGTTGGAAGAATGAGAACCAGAGATGCACATAGTCAAGGAGTTAAGAGCATTAAACACTTTCTTTAATAACATGTTATTTTCACTCAAATCCGGTTTATCATGCAAAGCAGAACTTCTAAGAAGCTCAAGTTTCTCTTTTCTTTTGATTCTTTTAAAAGCTTGAAACTTAGAGTAATGAGGTCTAAGATGACTAAAGGCACCACAATGGTGACAAACAATGTGTTTAGGTCCATTAGGCTTTTTGAGAATGGATCTAGTAACATGGTTTTGTTCTTTCTTCAACTTATGACATTGAGGTCTTATATGACCAATCACACCACAATGGTGACAAGTTGGAACAAATTTAGATCCATCCAAAACCTTAGGTTGAGACCTAAACAGGGGCTGTGGCTTAAAAGCCCTTCTCTCCACTTTTTGATTTCCTTTATGTAGAGAAATGTACACTGATTTCTCCTTTGAGGTAGAACATACAATAGGCACAAAATCAGGTACCACAACATGATTGCAACATATATTATCTTCCTTTTTAGCAACAGGTTCAGCAATCAAACACTTGGCATGCATCTTAAGAGATTCATTTTCACATTTAAGATCATCAACAAGTTTGTTAGACAAAACAAGTTTAGCATCCAATTCCATATTCAAACATTCAAACTCTTTCAACTTTTCAAGAGAAATTTCAGCAAATTTTTTATATTTCTCAACCAATTTGTTGGATTCATTGAGCTTAGCAATTAAATCATCTTTATCACAAAATAACTTGCTTAAACTCTTTTGAAACTTCTTAGGATTTTTCTTTAAGAGTTTGGTGTTAAGAATATCAACAACACCCAAAGATTCATGTTACATAGCATCACAATCATGAGAATTATCACTCATAGAGGCATTTTCACAAACATGATTGCAACATATATTATCTTCCTTTTTAGCAACAGGTTCAGCAATCAAACACTTGGCATGCATCTTAAGAGATTCATTTTCACATTTAAGATCATCAACAAGTTTGTTAGACAAAACAAGTTTAGCATCCAAGTCCATATTCAAACATTCAAACTCTTTCAGCTTTTCAAGAGAAATTTCAGCAAATTTTTTATATTTCTCAACCAATTTGTTGGATTCATTGAGCTTAGCAATTAAATCATCTTTATCAAAAAATAACTTGCTTAAACTCTTTTGAAACTTCTTAGCATTTTTCTTTAAGAGTTTGGTGTTAAGAATATCAACAACACCCAAAGATTCATGTAACATAGCATCACAATCATGAGAATTATCACTCATAGAGGCATTTTCACAAACTCGTAGCATGTTACATTCATTACCAACCAAATCATACAAAGAAACATATAAAGCACAATCCATGGCAAATAAACACAAGGGGTCAAGGATCACACTTAGGTATTTAAACCACAACAAGTGTACCCGCTCTGATACCAATTGAAAGCTCGAAAATATGTTGAAAAAACACAAGAGCTGTTTAGACCCCCAAATTAAAATTACGGCTTGGTTGATTTTACACTAACTTGAGGAATAGTGTAACCACAAGTGTATAAGCACGACAACTACTCTAAACCATAATTAAAGCAACACAGCAGTAAAAATGAAGTAAACAAGAGTAGGGAAGAGAGATACAAACACAAATAACACCGAGTCGTGTTATCGAAGAGGAAATCGAAGAACTCGGCGAAAAACCTCTCCGCCGCCCTCCAAGCGAAAATCGATCCACTAGACAATCAATTTGGATACATGGGTTAGCAAGAGACCCTCCAAGCCTAATCTACCCGATGTATGTAAGCCCCCCAAGCTCTTACTCCAACAAGGCTTCTCGAAACCGTGTCTTGTCTTAGTTCTCCGGATCCCGCAATAAGTTCCATGTTGCATCTTCAATTCCAGGCTTCTTCCAATACTTCCCAGCTGCTCCAAAACACTCTCTACACTCTAAATAGGTGTGGGTTGTGTTTGAGTACAAATTTCCTCTCAAGGTATGATAATGAGAGAGGGATGAAGAAGAGGCTATAATGATTTCTCACTAAGGATGAGTAGCTCTCTCTCAAAAGATGGGTGTGTGTGTTTTAGAAAACCTCTCTAGGGTTTTCTCTCTGAATAGCCTCTCCAACATTTGTGGGTAATGAAGGTATATATAATATGGGTAAAGGGTAAGAAAGTCACTCATTAAAATCCTCCAGGCAGAATGTTTCGCGACTATCTCGCGGGAAAGCCTTACCCGCGAGACACTCGCGAAAACGATAGCCTAGCATGACTTTTCAGCTTCCAGCATGTGCTTCTCACATGGCCCTCTCGCGGGTTAGCTTCCAGTGAGACACTCGCGAGATCCACTGATGCTTCATTTAAGCTAGAGTCTTCACCAATTTGATAATAAACCAAATACAATAAAATCCCACAAAATACAATGAAATAAATTAACGCAATTACAACACTTTTTGTCATGGAATAAAACCAACATAAAACATAGTTGTAAATCACAACTTTACAAACCGAAATACCCCTGAAACCTAAAAATGGACCGAAGTACCCCCAAAACCTAAAAAATGACCAAAATACCCCCTAAACCTAAAAGATGACTAGAACACCTCCAAAGCCTATAAAATGACCAAAATACCCTCGAAACCTAAAAAGTACCAAAATACCCCCATAAACATTAAAAAAAAAAATGATTGAAACACTCCCCAAACCTAAGAAAATGACCAAAATACCCTCAAAAGCTAAAAATTATTAAAATACCTCCTAAACTTATAAAATGACTAAAATACCCCTGAAACCTAAAAATTACCAAAATACCCCATAAACATAAAAAATAACCGAAATACCCCCGAAACCTTAAAATGACCAAAATGCCCCCAATAACTAAAAAATGACCGAAAGACCTCTGCAACCAAAGAAAATTACCAAAATACCCCTGAAACTTAAAAAATGTTTGAAATATCTCTGAAACCTAAAAAATGACCAAAATACGCCCAAAACCTAAAAATTACCAAAATACTTTTGAAACCTACAAATTTACCAAAATAGCCCAAAAATATAAAAATAACCAAAATAACCCCGAAACCTAAAAAATTACCGAAATTCCCTTAAAACCTATAAAATATTAGAAATACTCTTAGAACCTTTAACTTGTATCCTCGAAACATCCAAAATACCCCAAACCTCTATTTTAGTAATTTTAGGTGTTTTATGTGTATTTTGGTCATATTACATGTTTTGGGGTATTTTGGACATTTTTTAGGTTTCAAGGGTATTTATTTATCATTTCTTAGGTTACTGAGGTATTTGAGTCATTTTTTACGTTTCAAGGGTATTTTGATCTTCTTTTAAGTTTCAAGGTATTTTGATCATTTTTTTTATTTTGGAGGTATTTCAGTCATTTTTTAGGTTTTGGAGGTATTTTGATCATTTTTTATTTATGGGGCATTTGGTAATTTTTTTGGTTTCGAGGGTATTTCAGTCATTTTATTAGGTTTTTGTGGGGGGGGTGTTTTTGTCATTTTAAAGGTTTTGAGGGTATTCTAGTCATTTTATAAGTTTCAGGAGTATTTCAGTCATTTATTAGGTTTCAAGGTATTTCTGTCATTTTTTAGGTTTAGGGGGTATTTTTGTAATTTTACAAGTTTCGGGGGTATTTTGCTCATCTTTTAGATTTCAAGGGTATTTTGGTAATTTTTAGGTGTTGGCTGTATTTTAGCCATTTTTTGAGTTTAGGGGGTATTTCGGTCATTTTTTAGGTTTATGTGGTATTTTGGTAATTTTTTGGTTTTGGGGTATTTCAGTCATTTTTTAGGTTTAAGGGGTATTTTGGTAATTTTTAGGTTTTGGGGGGTATTTCGGTCAATTTTTTAGATTTTTTGGGGGTATTTTGGTCATTTTAAAGGTTTTAAGAGTATTCTGGTCATTTTATAAGTTTCAAGGGAATTTCATTCATTTTTTAAGTTTTAGGGTATTCGGTTATTTTTTATCTTTATTTTAGGTTACAAGGTAATTTGGTAGATTTTTTTAGGTTTCAGGGGTATTTTGTTCATCTTTTAAATTTCAGGAGTATTTTGGTAATTTTTATGTTTCGGGGGTATTTCGGTTTTTTTTTTTTTAAGGTTTAGAAAGTATTTTGGTCATTTTTAGGTTTTAGGGGATATTTTGGTAATTTTTTAGGTTTTGGGAATATTTTGGAAATTTTAGAGGTTTTGAGGGGTATTTTGCTAATTTTAGAGATTTTGGAGGTATTTTGGTCATTTTAGTGGTTTATGAGTATTTTGTTCATTTTAGAGATATTGGGGGATTTTGGTCATTTTTGAGGTTTATGAGTATTTTGTTCATTTTAGAGATATTTGGGGATTTTGGTCATTTTTGAGGTTTATGAGTATTTTGTTCATTTTAGAGATTTTGCGGATATTTTGGTCATTTTAGTGGTTTTTGAGCATATTTAGTAATTTTAGAGATATCAGGGGTATTTTGGTAATTTTAGAAGTTTCATGGGCATTTTGCTCATTTTTGAGATTTTGGTGATATTTTGCTCATTTTTTAGATTTTGGGGATAATTTTGGATGTCCAAGGGTATATTGGTAATTTTAGAAGTGTATGGGTATTTTGGTCATTTTAGGTATTTAAGGGTATTTTGGTAATTTTGGAGGTCAAGAGGGTATTCAAGTAGTTTTAGAGGTATTTGGATCATATTGGATTAAATGGGTGGGTTACTAATTAAATGGGTTGAATTGATAATGGATAATTAATTTATATATAAACAGGTTATAAATTGATAATTACACATCCAACCTATTTATGTTTCAACCCATTTATGACCCAACCCGTCCATTTGTCATCCCTCATCATAACTTATTATGTCAACAATTACAAGAAAGATGTTCCTAACATTACTAGTCTAGTATAAAGATAATTATTGTCATCATCTTTCCTAACAGATGTGTTAGTTGTTAGGAAAAGCTAGCGGTTGTTCAAACCATGTTTCAAGTTATAAAATCGATAATGTTCATAACTTCTCAAAAGCATTTACATACTGGGACCTATTGAACCGACAACTTTCGATCTTATAAATATAGTCGCCTTGAAGAATACTCTGCCTCAACACAATGTCACGAAAGATAATTGTAAATGTGTAATTTAAATTTGTAAGGTTAATAGATGTAGTCTAAGAACTCTTTTAACATTCAACCTAATTTGAAAGGCCCCTACAGTTATGTAACTTAATTTGAAAGGCCCTAGCATTATAGTTTGTACTTTTTTATTTTTATAAAAATTATAGTTTGTACTTGATTGCCCATAATAGTGATTTTTTTAAAGAGTTTCAATATATTCTTAAGATCTATGAGCAAAAGCATTGACATTATATATCTTAAAGTACATCAATATAGCATAAACAAAGAACATACGATCTTGCCAAGATTGACAAAGGATAATGTTTAAATATTTACTATAATGAAATCAAAATCTATATAATATGCTTTTATCTTGTTGACTTTTAAGAATATCATGCATAATAGTCTATGTTAATCATATTTTAGCGGATATGATCATATACATATATAATTGAATCATTAAACATGGTACGAGGCCAATAACATCAATTCAAAAGGATTTTAGTCCGATTCTTTTTTGCTAAGTATGACTAACCGACGATTGCACTCATTGCCTTATCCCATTTTGACAACTGGTCACGTCTATACTTTCGAAGTTTTTTTTGGGTAAGTACTTCCATGATAGTGTTATTTGTTGACAATGATTAGGGCTCTAATCTAGCCAAACCAAGCCAAACATTGAGTTATCAAACTTAACAAGATTAATGAGATATTCAAACTCTGCTTGAGCTTGATGCAAGCTTGATCATATATGTTGAATAAAAACCTTCTAGTGTAGCTTGCTAAAATTTAATCATAAAGCTTGAACCATACTCGGCTTGGCTTGCTCTATCAATCAATTCAAAAACTTAAGCTCAAATCAAGTCAATACCCAATAAAAAATAATCAAGTTTTGTCCATCTAAGTAACACCATTTCTTGATTCAACGACAAAGGAAGCATACAAATTAAAATAGTTCCACACCATCACCAACCACCTGGACACTAACTTACAAACTAAAACCCAATTCAAAAGTGCAAATAACCAAAAAACAATAACGATAAATCTTTATTAAAGTACAAGCACAAGCGTACATGGTATAGTCATACCTCCATTAAATCCCCACCATTCCCCTATTTCCAACAATTTAAGAAACAAAAGCCACGAAGTGTATATGTATTATAAAATGCAAATGCATGTACAAGAAACTAAAATGATAACAAAAATTAATTACATGCATGAGGGAAAAAGTACCTGTGGCTTACGGAAATGAGAGTGAGGAGATCGGTGAGCATACACCACTGATGTGACCTACGGGCCTGAGTGATAAGGTCAAAGAGCTTGGCTGGGCAAGAGAAATTAGACAGTGTGCGTGTGTGCGCTTTGAATTGCTTGATAAGGTCTCTTAAAAGCCAAGGATGAATATGGACCATAATTTGATGACTCAATGAAGCAATAGGGGCCTCACGTTTAGATATTTTGGTGGTTTTCCATGAGGTCCATATCAATTATCAAAGCAATGCCAACCTCTAGTTAGCTTACATCAACCTAGTTCTTGGATTTTTTTAAATTTTCAACTCTATATTCATCATCTGCAAGGAAAATGAAATAATTTGATTGGGCTCTACTTATATTATTCTTTAAAAAACTCAAATTAAAGCTTGAACTCAACACATTCTTTTAAGTGAATGAATTATGAATATATGGCTCTTTTATGGTATCTCTTATATTTTGGGGGCATCGTAGACACCCATGGGTGGGGCAAGAGAGGGGGGAGAGGGGAGTGGGGGAATTGTGTCCCTTGACTTTTCAAAAAATCACAATTATTATTAGTATATGTAATCAATATAATAAGATCCCTTCTAATTGAATCTTACAATTTTTTTCTTATATATTTTTAATAGGATGTCAGATGTACAACACTTTACATAAATAAATGTCACATATTACATATCCAAGCAAATATGAAATGGAGTTAAAGGATTAATAGACAATAATGTTAGATTAGTTCCCTCCTAAAAAGCTATGGGGTTAAAATAATAAGCGCAGAGAAATAAAAACAATATTTTTTTTTCCTTGAAACTTATCTCATAATCATTACTGCCATTCACAATAATTGAAATTCAATTTTCCAGTTCATTTAACTTTTTATAAATTCAAGTCAAATTCATCTTTCTCTTAGCATTACTTCAAATAATATTTATATTTTGGAAAATGCTAAAGTTACAAATTTTGTTTCAAATATATTTTATAAACTACTAATATAGTGAGTGATTATTGGTAAATAAAAAAGTTATATAAGTAGTGGGCTCAAATAAGAACTAGTAAGAATTTGCTACCTTAATAGTTTATAAAAATATTATTAAAAAAAAAAAATTTGTTATTGTAGCATTATTCTTATGTTTTATTTTCTCATGACACTAAATCCCTAAGAGCATTCATATCAACTAGTGTAAAAATTCTTGTCTATTTTAGCATAAGAATCTTCTTTTTTTTTTCTTTTTCTTTTTTAATTTTACATCTTCACTTTTCAAAAACACTTCACATTATATTATCTATTTTATATTAGATTTTATTAAAATATCAAAAAATTTAATTTTTTTAATTATTTATCTTTCTTCACACACAACAACCAACATTTGCTCTCTTCCTTCAGGGATACGTAAAAAAAAATAGAAAATAAATAAATGCAAAATGAATAGAGTCAGTATAAATTTACATGATTATTGTAGCAAACTTGTAAATTTATTTAATTATTCACACACAACAACCACCATTTGCTCTCTTCCTTCAGGGATACGTAAAAAAATAAATAAATAAATGCAAAATGAATAGAGTCAGTATAAATTTACATGATTATTGTAGCAAACTTGTAAATTTATTCAATTATACACTCACTAATATTTGTTTTTTTTATGCAAAACTTTGTAAATTTTAAATATATTTTCTATTATACACCCATTGATGTGAATACTTTAATACCTATCCCCTACATTAATATTTTTCACTTCAATATCTTCAGCTAGTTTTAAACTTGTGTATTTGTAATTATTAGAGATATATTAGATATATTAGCCCAGAGTATAGGCCCAAGCCCATCCTACTTATAACCTACAACAAACTGACCAAGAGGCAAATCAACTATATCCTATGTGTGGTTTTTGTGAAGGGTATCTAATTCATCAGACATAGTTTTCTACCAAAGGGGGTTAGTATAGGCCTCACGATAGGTGTGAGTCTCATAGAGAGTGGCAAGAGCAAAAGAGCAGAGATAATCAATGAGATATGGAGGAGGAGGAACGTTGAACTGAGTAGAGCGAAAAAGGTTAGGACCAATAGGAGGCTCAAGAGATGGTGGTGCCATAGGTTCCAGAACAGGCAGGTTATGTGTCAGGGACAAAACTGGAGATGAGTCATCTAGAGAGGTAGCCAATGTTGAAAAATCTTCCACAAGTTCAAAATTTTAAATAATTAGAAAATAAGGGAATAAAATTGAATTATACATAAAAACAATTAAGGCAATTAATATACAACTTTTTAGATATATTGCTAATTTGCTATACTTTAAAAACTTTATATTTATTTAAATGATTACATTTTTTTAGTAATCAAATTATATGTTTATAATTTATGTACTCAAGATTAATCTATTGAATAATTTTACAATTAATTATGCATTCAATCTTGTCTCCTTAAATTGAATTCCTAACTTCATCATTGTACCCACCATAAATATATTCTTTGATGTGATAAAAATTTATTGTCATATAATACCTTGTTATTGTTTGTCCAAAATGTCATAAAATTAAGTGTCGTGATATGGTGAAATCTTACTGTTCATCCAGCTTGGTCTGACTTGACTTTGATAGCTTGTCAAAAGCTATCCGATTTAATGTAAAAATTATTTGAGTTTAATTCCTAGTGATCATCTTAATTCGAAAAATATTCAAAGTGAACACACCTTCACCTAATGCAAGTTTGGATAAAATCTTATAATCAAAGCACTTCTAGCTTTGTGTTAAAACTATTTTTGCTCTCCCTTGTGTGTGTGTTTGTCTCTAAAAAAATAAAAATAAAATAAAAATAAAAAGCACTTCTAACTTTCTAGAACATCCACTTATGCACTTCCTCTCCCTTAGTGGATTATCCATGTCTCTATGGAAAAATATTTTTTCTTTTTCAATTTCAAATGAATTCATTTTATGATTCGAATTAGATATTACAAAACCTTAAGGTTTACGATGTGTGCATGTGGTGTATTGGTGTTACCTTATGTTAAAGATTTACTTATAAAAAAAATAAAATATATATCAATCTTGAAAATGAATTCTCTCCATTCATGGAATAAATACGATCATGTTCCTAACTCCACACTTTCACATATGTCCATAAGAGAACTCCAAGCTTAATATCTATCTCGATTCTCAACCATATGCACTCAAGAACCATCTTGCCAAAGGCCACGGCACCCATATACATATATACACACGCAGACAAGGCTCGCTAGCTAGTCGGCATCACCACTTATCAGTTATCACATGGGTAATTGCATCTCATCAAAGAACTGTCCAACCCTTATTTACTTTGTTGCCTTCTAGAATAGGCTGCAATTAATATTGAACTATAATTTGCAAGTACCACATGTTATACTTAAGTCATTGCTTATAACCGTATGAGTTTACCACAAAGTTTAGAGCAAACTTGGTTATACGGATTGCATTACTCTTTCTTTATTGGTTGTAAACATTTGGATCCCATTCCGGTATAAAGCACACCAGACAAAACAGTACTAGTATAAATCATGATGGTTATTACCATTTGCCGAGTGCTTCTAAGGCTGCAAACTATATATTTCACAATTTTTTTGGCCCACTCTAACATGACAGATTATGAATAATTGTTTATCACTTACATGAGTAATGACCTTTTTTTTTTCTACCACTCACACCTTGCAACATTAAAGTTGTGGTAAAGAAATTGTAAAACATTTGTGGTCCTAGATTTTTTTTTTTTTTTTTTTTTTCCTGCCTAAAAGATGAGAGCAAGAATCTAAGAAAGCTTGTGGCAGCTATGGGCTCTGTGATATCTTCCTTCTATTTTGATTTTTTTTTTTTTTTTTTTGGGAAGTGATGCATGCATATCCTTTAGTTTCCAATTCTTTATTCATTTATTTTTATGGGATCTTACTTTTAAATAGTTGTCTTTCATCCCACCGCCCCTTCTTCATTATAAGATCATAGGATGTCATACATTGAACATGCTTGTGTTGAATATAATGTTATGGTTGTAACACATAAATAAAATTGACTTCCCCGTTAAGAGGAAAAAAAAAAAAATCCTTTTACATGATGGGCTAAGGATCTCTCCATTTAAAATTAATCAATTTCATGGCTTAGGTAAACATTACTATAAACTAATGTGCACTATTAGATTCATGAAATAAAATCTTAATTGTGAAATGAACTCTTATTATTTCCAATGAAATAGAAAGAGTCATGTTCCCTAATTAATAATACCTAAATAGTCACACATGCATCTATATAAGTATAAGAATTCTCTCAATTTTGATCCTGTTTTGAATGGACCGACCACACCGCTCTGTAAAAAAGAAAGTGTAAATACGCCCAATGCAAATGGATATAAGGGAGATTTTTAATTACATGCCTGTCCATTGGGGACACAATATATGTCTTCTCAAACCGTCTTTCAAACTTTGAAGTTCCAAAGAAATTAAATGAGAGAGAGAGAAGAATTGGGGGGGGGGGGGGGGGGGGGGGGGGGGGGGGCGGCTTGTGTTTCATAAAGAAGCATCTAATATAGCACCAGTAGTATCTGCAGCTTTCATTTATGCATGCCATTATCAGCCAAAAACTCCAAGACAAAACCTATATTGTGTGAGAGAGAGAATGTTGGTATGTTTGTCTTTGTCATAACATTAATATTCAATCCAAGCATGATGACCTCCAAAGAAAATTCTCTCTTCTAACCCTTGTCTTTTTCCTCTTAGGCCACCCCCACCTATTCTGCTTCAACAAAGAGTAAATTTAAGAAGACGGAGAATTTGAAAAGGAAACAATAAGTTAGAAAATTTTATATCCCAACAAAAGGCCACAAAAAAAGCGTCCATCACCTCCAAAGCAAATTAAGGAGGGTTTTTTGGGACAAACTGACAGAGCATCCTCCAACCTATAATTCCTCCAAATACACCCTTCCATTTGCTAGTTTCAACATTCTCTTGGATTCTTCTCCAAACCCTTTTCCTTTCTGCTTTAGCAATGTTGCTTTTGCCTCTCTCCTCACGTACTCTAAACAAACAAACCCCTTAGATTTGGCCACACAACCTCTTCCTTTTGGACTTTGCAGCTTTGTAGCCGATTCTCATTCCCTTTCCAAATCATTTAGAATTTCATCGAACAACTAAATTTGATTAATTTTAAGAAAAATATAAACAATACCCAATATCCTATATATAGTCCTAAGGCTATTTAAGGCTCCCTTAGAGGTAACTCCACCAGCATAGTTGAGAAGCTAAAGACCAAAAAGAGTAGTGCTTTCTCAAATGAGCAGGGAAGACCAGCATGAATCCAGTAGTACTACTGTCGTTCATTCCTCCATTGCTCTATTGCAAGAGAGGTTTAGACAGCTCCAAAGAGTGAAGGAAATGAGAGAGGAAAGAGCACTCAAGAGAATGCTCACCGAACCTAAACATAAACAGCTTGATTCCAATCCCACCATGCATTATGTTCAGCCTTCAAGCAGGTTTTTTTTCGACTCCGAGTTGAGCATTCCACCAAGATCACCGCCCCATGTTGCACTCTCTATTTGCCCACAATCCCAAACCAATCATGCAGATTACACTAGCAGCTACAGCCAGACCCAACTCTTCGTGAACTCGTGCCCCACCGATCATACACCCTCTGCTCTCACTTCTTTCAATAAATCCAATGACTCTGATCCTCACCCTGATGTTGATACTTCTCTCCATCTGTAAACGACCATATATATATATATATATAGAGAGAGAGAGAGAGAGAGAGAGAGAGAGAGAGCTATTTCCCGTAATGTAATATTGGATGAGTCATGACCATAATATTAATGCTAGCTATGAGATTTGTGCTTTTCATGTTTTTTCATGAAGCTATGTATCCAAGAGTTTCAGTCTATTACTGTTTGTATCATTATAAAGGCCAAAAGACCAAACCTGATCAAATGGCTTAAATATTGGTAGCTCTGTTGAAAAATCATGGTGATCATTGTAAAATATTAGCTTGTTACAATTTTTCACTACTTTTGCAGTCTGATTTTTGTTTGCTGTGAACAGCCCAGATCAAAACGAAGAGAGGTACGTTTTTTAACGTGTCTCTGAGACTTGTGACCCTGCAGTTTATACATAGTTCATAATAGATACTCTCTGTCACTGTCAACGACAAGAGGAAGAGGTCGTTCAACTTTTCCCGCGGGAGGAGTGGTGGGCTGGCCACGGTCCAATCACTTTACCAGTGTCTAATGTCATAGGCTCACATTACTGAGCTGGCCAACAAACTTTCAAAATGGGTCTGAAAATCAAATCGTACATCTTTTTCATTTCAAACATTCTAAGTGTGCATTTGAATAGCAAATTGTCTAGTGTTTGCGTCCAAACTTGTGTCTCATGCATTATTTATGAGACTTACAAATATCTTTTTTCAGCAAAATTTTCATTAAAAATAAATTTCACGGCACTATTCACATATTTAAAAATTATTTTACTACAATATTTTTAGTTTTCAGCAATAAACGGTATCTAAATAGACCCAAGCCGACTTTTTCACCTGATAGACGGCAAAATTTGCTAAATAATACCATTTTAAAAAAATTAGTAAATAGTACGCAGCTAAAGTTAATTAGTTAAGTAGACTGTTTTTAAAACTCGAGTTTGACAAACTTGAGTTCCAAACAATATGCACCAATATTTATTGGAACTCGAGTTTCAACCCAAACTCGAGTTCGACAAACTCAAGTTCTAAAAACAGTCTACTTAACTAATTAACTTCGTCTATACATGTGCTACTTTCCTAAATTTTTCCTAAAAACATGCTATTTGGAAAATTTTGCCCCGTAATAGACTGGTGAAGAAAAAAGTAACGAGTTCATATAAAAATAACAAGCAACTAATTAAAGTTTTTCATGTAAATAGTAAAGTAGTTGTGGTGTTTTATTAAATCCTAGAATTAGTCTTTTTTCATTTTTCTAAAATCAAAATGTACATCCTTAATGAATAAACCGTGTGTCCTTGCTATATATGTTTGAAATCGTAGATTTAGTTACTAGATTGTCAATCCAATATGATACATTGGATGTTTTAATAATTTAAAAAATAAAAAGTCAGCCGGAAAAAAAAAATTATCTTAATAATTAATTAGTATACTTTGGGGAATTTAATAATTTAAAAAATAAAAAGTCAGCCGGAAAAAAAAAATTATCTTAATAATTAATTAGTATACTTTGGGGAAAAAAAATCGTGTGAGTATAATGTACCATGTGATTAATTCTGATTCTTAAAAAAAAATAAAAATAAAAATAAAAAGTGATTAATTCTTTTTTATTTTTTTGAGGGAGTGACTAAATTTTATTGAAAGGAAAATGTTAAATGGCAAACCAAAAACAAAGCAAAATGTCACACACAGACTGTTGTAAAAGCGAAAGCTTTAATACCAATTTGTTGAGAATAGCAAAAGCATGAATATCAATTTGTTGTGTGTGTATCCAAATAACAGTGAGTTTATGCAAAATAGAAATAGAACAACAAAAGAAACAATCACACGGGAACACAAAGATTTACGTGGTTCAGCTTTTGGCCTACATCCACGGGCGGCGTCGAGGAGAAAGTTTCACTAACATAAGAAAGAGATTACAAAGGTGGTACCAAAACACTCTCATAAAACCCAAACCCCAAATACACCTAAAAGCGCTCTCAATCACCAGAAGCACGTGACTGGAGAAAACCTAAATTTCTCTCTCAAAACAAAGTACGGCTTAGAACCCTAAAGTAATATGCAGCTGTGTTTTTTTCACTAACTTAATCAATTGCCGCATAACAAATATATTTATACAAAGTATAAGTCGGTTGGGGTATATTATTTGAGAGCATATCGCAAAGTCGGCTATACAAGTCCTAATATAACTAGGAGTTGGTTTACAAATCCTTCCAAGACAGGAACTATGCATTCTCACATGCACTATTCAAGCCACTAATCATAACAAATGTCCACCTTGGCTTGAATTTGGTCAAGCCCCATAAATGAAACTTCTCCACCACCAATAACAAAACCCCTAAGGGCTATCACAAACTGTAAACGCCAATGAAGTCCAAGCAATGCTTGAACTTGTGTAGAGGAATCGGCTTGGTAATCATATCTGTTGGATTATCTACTGTAGCAACCTTTCTGACTGCAACTATGCCCTCAGATACAGTCTCACGAATGAAGTTATATTTGACAACAATGTGTTTATATCTCTCATGATACATCAGATTTTTAGTCAAATGTATGGCACTCTGATTATCACAAAATACAACAGAATCATCTTGTTGTAAACCTAGATCACCAACCAAACCCTTCAACCAAATAGTTTCTTTCACTGCCTCTATTGCTACCATATACTCTGCCTCTGTAGTAGACAAAGCAACTGTTGATTCTAACATTGCTTTCCAACTTATGAGACTACCAAATAATGTGAAAACATAACCTATCAAAGATTTCCTCTTATCCAAATCACCAACAAAATCAGAATCAATAAATCCAATAACACTGCCACTATCAGTAGAAGCCCTGTCATATACCAAACCAATGTTTGCAGTACATATCAAATATGGAAGAATCCATTTCACAGCTTGCCAATGCTCTTTACCAAGATTAGCCATATATCTACTAACCACACTAACTGCATGTGAAATATCTGGACGAGTGCATACCATAGCATACATTATGCTACCCATTACACTAGAATAAAGCACATGAGACATGTACTCCTTTTCCTCCTTAGACTTTGGTGAGAAAGCTGCTGAAAGCTTAAAATGTGCTGCTAATGGAGTACTCACTGGCTTAGATTGCTGCATATCGAAACATTCAAGCACTTTCTCAATATAATTCTTTTGTGACAAAAATAACTTGCTAGCTTGTCGATCTCTATGAATCTCCATTCCCAAAATCTTCTTAGCTGCACCCAAATCTTTCATCTCAAATTCACCACCAAGCAAAGTCTTTAACTTGATTACCTCTACAAGATTCTTAGCTGCAATGAGCATATCATCAACATATAGCAACAAGTAGACAAAAGAACCATCTGAGAGCTTCCTATGATACACACAACTATCATAGTCACTTCTTGAGTAACCATGACCAATCATGAAAGTATCAAACTGCTTATACCACTACCTTGGAGATTGCTTCAAACCATATAATGATTTTTTCAACAAACAAACATGGCCTTCTTTTCCTTAGATCACAAAACCCTCTGATTGTTGCATATATATTTGTTCTTCAAGCTCCCCATGCAAAAAAGCTGTCTTGACATCAAGTTGTTCTAATTCCAAGTCAAACAATTCAAACATAGCAAGCACCACACGAATAAAGCTATGTCTCACAACAGGAGAGAACACTTCATCGAAGTCTATACCTTCTCTTTAACTGTAACCCTTTGCAACCAATCGTGCCTTGAACCTCGATGCTTCAACCCCTATAGTTCCTTCTTTTTTCTTGAAGACCCACTTGCAACCAATAATCTTCTGGCCTTTAGGTGGTTTCACTAACTCCCAAGTCTAATTCTTATGAAGAGACTCAATCTCCTTGCTCATAGCAATACTCCACTGAGCTGAATTCTCACTAGAGACAGCTTCACGATAATTGGAAGGTTTGTGATACTCAATAATCTTAGCCATAGACAAAGCATAAGCAACCAAATCTGCCTCAGCAAACCTCTATGGTGGTCTAATCTGTCTCCTCTCTCTACTAGTGGCTATACTATACTGATGTTGCTCCTATGATGCATCCACTTCATTAGTAGAATCATGCAACTTATCTCGAATAGGCTGAACTGAAGTGTTATTATGCACTTTATCCAAAGCTTCAATCTCAAGCTCCACCTGCTTACTAACATCGTGGTCTTTTACTGCCCCATTACTCTCCTTTTTCTAGTCAAGGATAGCAAACTCATCAAATTTCACATCTCTGCTGACAATTAATTTAGGGGATCTTGAATCTCTACACCACAATCTATAACCTTTTGTCCCTGATGCATAGCTTATGAATATGCACTTCTTTGCCCTTGGCTCAAGTTTGCCATCTTTCACATGAGCATAAGCGAGGCAACCAAACACTCTCAAATTAGAGTTGTATGGCACCGAGATACCTAGTCCCACTTGGGACTTGGGCCTTAGCTCCACAGTATGGCCCAAAGACCTCAAACCCTCTCTACCTACGACCCAAGCCCGAGCCCCTAAGTAGCTGTAGACTCAAACTTCAAGCTGTCTCAAAGCTCAACGGGCAAATGATCTTGGTTGGCACGGACCTGGCTTCGCCACCCAAACCTTAATGCTCGGTAAACCTTTTGGCTGAGCAATAAGGCAATTGCTCTGCATATTGATTTCCAGGTGCACGAAAGTGCCCTAGGAGATATCGCTACCGAGCATACATGCAATAATGAGAACTAGTTCCAATGCCACTCTTGCCTCTCTCCACTTCCAACTAAACTCCCACTTAACTTTAACGACATTGGACCCCCCCCCCCCTCTCCCACTAACAATGAGAATAATCATAAACCCCCACCAACTTTTGGGTTATAAATAGAAGAAGTAACGGAGGGAAGAAGGTTGTTGAAAGGTTCTAAATGTGGTATAGAGTTGAGAAAGGTAGTCATCAAAGGGAGAGTGAAGGAGTGCTAAGTTGAGTAAGATAGGATCAAGTCTTTGGGCTAGAATCACCCAAGGTAGGAAATCCAAATCTCCTCAAAGGCATGTACATCCTCGGCAGAAGTAGCCCATGCGCCAGAGCTTGGGCAACACGGCTTCCCTTACCTTTCTCCCACACCTACACACTTGCAGTCACAGAAAGGGGCTTATCGTCCATCTGGAACGTGGGCTGCCAGCCCAGCGCAACCCAAGAGGATGACACTACGTTCATTCTGACTTGACCCGTAGGCTCCCGGATGACAATGCCCTGATGATGAGGGAGGGATAATGATAGGCGCGATGCCCGAGGATGGAAGTTTGCTCGAAAGTACGTTGCCTCTTTCAAGTTCGGCCGGGAGCATAAGAAGGAGGAGGAGGAGGGGGAGTTTGACCACGTCCTTGAGGTAGTGGTGTTGTGCGGCCGGTACCACATTGGGCACAAAATGGCTAATTGTCATTGCTCTTCAAGTCACCATGTCTCCACTTTGATTAGATTCGGTTTCGGAGGAGCTGATAGATTCGACGACTACTTCCTCAGCTTCTTAGCTGGAACCTCGGGTTTAGCAAGGGCTTCAAGTTGAGTAGGGGCTTCAGCTTAAACAGGCTCGTGCGCTTGTTCTTAGTGGTGTCGGACACACGCTCGGCCGACTCGTCCCACACGGGTTCATGTTCGTCAGAACAGATGTACCGAGGACTGAGGTCATGCGCCTTGCCCGTTGTGAATTTCGAGGAAGGAAGTTCGCGTGCCATACGTCGACGTAAGATAACAGGGGCTGTCAACTAGTAGAGCTTGGCTAAAGGCTTGCCAAGTGGAGTACACAGGATCAATGCTAAGAATCAAATGGGATGCTTGGAGCTGCCAGTCCCAATGAACAAAAATCTCGGATCTTCGCACAAAATTCAGATCCCAAACATGCACTACTCTAATATCCGAGGTAAACAATCTATCGTCTACAACAAGAAATACCACTAGTTATTATCAGAATAATCAGAATCATTGTGGCATGAAGTATGTGCACACATATAATAATGAATAGAAAATAAAAGCAAATTAGTGATTGGTACAAACCCACTTCACGCCTTGTGAGGGGGCAAGGGATTTCACCAGCAAACTAGTTGTTACGCACCCGGACGAACTCCCCGGCAGAATTCCTATTTGAATCAAGTAAGCAGGAGATCAGTCGTACCCACATATCCCTAACTTTTAAGTAATAATTGGTTTTCTTATTCCCACATAAACTATACATGTGGTTTATATCGTGGTGGTCTAACTGCAAGTCGAACATCTGATTCAACCTACTTGCAAAACTAACTACCCGGTAAAAGTTAGGGGGAAGTTGGTGAGGACACAGCCCATAGTACCTAAGAGTATTAAGTAAGAGAGGGTCCACGGGAAATCTAACTCTGCCCTCCAAAATCACCATTAAAGGAAAGAAAGTAGTATTACCCCCTATGGAAAGCAATTTCGCTCTCGTGGCAATACACCACATCCACATCATTAGGGACGTTAAAACCCTTCCTAAAGGTGGCCAAGGACTTACTTTGTTTGGGCTCTAGGAAAGGGAGAAATTCTGGGCTGGAGAAAAAGCGCGCAGATGAATGCACGGCAGAGAGGAAACTCAGGGAGTAGAGAGTGAAAAAGTGAAGGAATGACTTGGGAAAAACTATTTATAGGAGCCAAGAAGGAGTAAGTAATGCTTCATTAACAATAATAAGTCTTAATTAACAATAATGAGGCAGAAAACCTTACTTATATCTATGGTAATCGACACGTGCGCTGTCTCGATTCATGAACCATCAGGTGATGATGATAACAGAGCCAGACGGCTAGGTACAACACACCTTTTGAGAGCGCATTAATGAGCTTCTAAATTGTCCAATACTCACCCATTGAACTTCCAGGATGTCTGTTGTTACTTTAATTCCTTAATTCGTCCCAAAGGGCCAGGCACAAATCAAGGGGGGACTAATGTACGGCACCGAGATACCCAGTCCCACTTGGGACTTGGGCCTTAGCTCCACAGTATGGCCCAAAGACCTCAAACCCTCTCTACCTAGGGCCTAAGCTCGAGCCCCTAAGTAGTTGTAGGCTCAAACTTCACGCTGTCTCAAAGCTCAACGGGCAAATGATCTTGGTTGGCACGGACCTGGCTTCGCCACCCAAACCTTAATGCTCAGTAAACCTTTTCCCTGAGCAATAAGGCAATTGCTCGGCATATTGATTTCTGGGTGCATGGTAGTGCCCTAGGAAATATCACTGCCGAGCATACATGCAATAGTAGGAACCAGTTCCAATGCCACTCTTACCACTCTCCACTCCCAACTAAACTCCCACTTAAGTTTAACGACATTGGACCCCCCTCTCCTACTAATAATGAAAATAATCATAACCCCCCACCAACTTTTGGGCTAAAAATAAAAGAAGCAAAGGAGGGGAGAAGGTTGTCGAAAGGTTCTAAATGTGGCATAGAGTTGAGAAAGGTAGAGTCATCAAAGGGAGAGTGAAGGAGTGCTAAGCTGAGTAAGAATCACCCAAGGTAGGAAATCCAAAGCCTACATTACAAATAGATTGTGAGCCTAAAAGAGAGTCTGCTTGGCAATCTCGCTTTGGGTGCGCACAAGAGTAATTAGCAGGAGCACCAAACCATACCTTAAAAGGAGTCTTACATTCAATGGCAGATGATGGAGACCTGTTAACTAAATAGCAAGCCATATTAATTGCCTCAGTCCAAAAGTCCTTAAACAAACCACGATTTGAGAGCATACAACAAACCCTCTCCAATAGAGTTCTGTTCATATGTTCTACAACCCATTCTGTTGTGGTGTTCCTCTAACAATGCGGTGTCTCACTATGCCTTCATTTTTGCAGAACTCATCAAATTCACTTGAGCAAAATTCCAAACCATTATCTGTCCTTAAATGCTTAATCTTTTTACCAGTCTACTTCTCAATAAGCGTCTTCCATTGCTTGAAGGTGACAAAAATAGCACTCTTATTTTTCAAAA